>NC_056735.1:1440989334-1441179334 GCF_019279795.1 Protopterus annectens | reverse complement strand
ATGTTCAAGTCATGTCAATCACATTCAATTCTAACATTGCAAGCTCATGGAAGTTGACAGCTCACAGCGTTCATATGTAGGCAGGAAGGTACACCTGAAAAGGACTGCTTTTTTTTTTTTTTTTTTTTTATAGAAGAGATAAAATTGGGGACATTGTGTAGAATTCTGGACTGAGTTCAAGGAATGTCATGGTGAGTTAAGTGGTGTTACTGATTTTAAAACAGCATTGACAGTGATCAATGAGATACTTTTTGGCAATATTTCTGGCTTTGTGATTTGTGTGATAGTTGAGATGAGAGGAATGAAATGGAATCTAATGGAATGGAACGGTGAGGTAAGTGTTACTTTTACAATAATGCTGGCAGGGATCAACCAGATATTTTGACAATATTTTTGGCTTTGTGCTTTGTCTGGACAATTGAGATGAGAGAGATGACTTGGTGATAGTGTTATTACTACTTTTACAACACTGATGGTTGCAATCAAGCAGATATTTTTGTCAATATTTCTGGCTTTGTGATTTGTGTGGAAAGTTGAGGTGAGGCAAGTGTTCTTATCACTGTGATGCTGTTAGTGATCAGTCAGATATTTTTGGCAATATTTCTCTGGATTTGTGATTTATGTGGTGCAAATTGATTGGAATACTTTAACATGTGGCAACTTGTTTGTGTGGACTGTGGAAGTGAAATAATATTACATAGCCGTTAGACATGGTGGCTGTAACTGCTGCTTGGGGGATGTGATTGACTGTCTGCTCGGGAGGAAAATGACTGGTTATTTGTTGATGTTTGCTTGTTGTTTTGGTTTTGCAGGACAGATGTGATTATATGAAGCAACATACATTATTTTAATGTGTGGCAAACCTCAGCGGTTCTATATCTTATGTTATGCTGGGGACAGTGTGGTCGTTATTTCTTTAACTTTTCTTATAGACTTTCAGAGAAGTGCAAGGATGGTCACTATAGCTTATATAAGAGCACTGTACTGTCTCTAGAAGTAGCAAGTTAGAAACATTATTGTAATTATTTTTTTTCACTTTCCTCACAATCAAACATCCGATCCATATACAGGTGGCTGTCTTTTGGAGGAGAGTAAATAAGCATTCTTTTTATATATGTCTGACAGCAAATATGTTATATTCTATTTGTTTTCCTTAGTTTTGTCACAGTCTGACATCAGAAGGTACACAGAAGCTGGTTGCTTCTGGAACAATGGGGGTTGAGGAGGTTGAATTTGTGGGCATTTGTGCTTAATTTTAATCCCAGTTAAATACCAAAGGGGATACAGAGAAAGTAACCACCTATTTTGAGGTTGGGGTAGGTGGCAGGTACTTTTCCCAGATCTGATGTATGTATCTGTATAAGCATTTGTCTTCTCAGTTTATTGTGAACTGATTTTTGGTTAAATGTGAACATTACAAGTTGGATACAACTTATTTCTTGAAGTACAAAATAAAAATGAAGGATTGGATTTCTTATCTGTAAGCATGATTTTTGTTCAAGCCATCACCAGATCAAAACATTAAGGAAAAAGTCTTAAAATGCAAATCAGAAAATCTGTAACCCCGTGGCTATTGGTACCTAGCAGCCTCAGACCCTCAGCTTAATTTGGTTATTACAGGCTAGTACTGGTCAGTTAGGTTGTGTTGAAAGGATGCAGGACAAAGCAGAGTTAAAGAGTATTACTGAATTTCTTTCTTTCTTTCTTTGATCATATTTTTTCTTTGATTGTGGTTTATGTTTAGACAATCATTGGACAAAACAATTATTAAAAAAATCTAAATTGCATCTCAGTGCATCTAGATACCTCATGGCTTCTGGGAGCCTAACAGCCATCAGACCTCCATCTTAATACAATTATTTCCACGGCAGTTATTAGGGTGTAGTCTTGGTCAGTTAGGATGTGCTGAAAGGATGCAGGAAAAAAGTTTAAGAGTGAGACTGAATTTCTTTCAATGACCATGGTTTTGTTCATGGAATCACTGGATGGAAAAGGTCATTAAAAAAACTCTGCAATGCACCTCATAGCATGTGAGATCAGATCATAAACTAATCTCGCTGGAGGTCCTCATCCCGCCCCCACCTGAAACAAAAAAGACCACAGTGAAAAACTTCTCAAAAGCCGATTTCACACTTCCAAAAACTAGTGTGGTCTCCTTTAAGGCCCCTGAGCCAGTGGTAAACATTACTCAAACCGCTGAATCACTTACAAATGCCTTCTACCAGCACCTACAGGACTGCATGGATCAGGCAATCCCAAACAAAACTAAGACTCTCTGTACCAAAGGCAAGCGTCCAGTCTGGTGGACCCCAGCCATAAACAAGCTCTACAACAAAAGGAGGAAGCTACTACAAGATAGAGCAAAATCCTTGAAAGGTAAGACACCTTTGATCATTATAAGTAAAAAACTAAAAGCTCTCATAAAATCATCCAAGGCAAATTTTGAGAGAAAAATCGCCAAGGACTCTAAAGACAATCATAAGGCCTTCTTTAGCTATGTTAGAAACCTAGGAGGAAACTCCCAGATATGCTCAGAATTAGTTCAAAATGATGTGAAAATTACTGAACCTACACACATTGCTAACATACTGGCTGACAGGTTCAGTGCAAACTCCCCAAAAGGAGAGATATCTATTCCAGAGGATTGTAGCCCCCAAACATCTCCAATGCCCAGGTGAGAACTGCCCTCACTAAGGCAAAAACACAGCATCCATGGGACCAGATGGTGTCCCCGGTTGTGTGCTCCACGAACTCAATGAGGAATTAAACCCGCAGTTAGGGCAGCTGTTTAATCTTAGCCTCACCTCAGGATACGCACCCAAGGAGTGGCGCACGGCGACTGTGGTCCCACTTCATAAGGGCGGTGCCTCCACAGACCCTGGAAATTACCGCCCCATTAGCTTGACAAGCCTTATCTGCAAAGCCATGGAGAGGATCATAATGGAACTCATAAATAAAGACATAGGGAACTTGCAGACTTTGGATCCAACCCAGTTTGGCTTTGTCAAAGGCAGATCCTGCCTCTTAAACTTGGTTGACTTTTTCGAGACAGTCACCAAGGCCATTGATGAGGGAAAGGCAGTCCATACAGCCTACCTCGACCTGGCAAAGGCCTTCGACACAATACCCCACTCAGGTATCATCGAAAAACTCATCAGCTTGAATGTAAACCCATACATCACAAGATGGGTTGCAAACTGGCTAAGTGACAGAACCCACAGGGTCAGAGTTGCTGGAGCCATGTCAGACTCAAAGCCTGTCACAAGTGGTGTCCCACAGGGCTCAGTCCTGGGTCCACTCTTGTTCGGCATCTACTTTTCTGAAGTACAAGCAAACACAGGAGGGTTATGGCTGACAAAGTTTGCAGATGACTGCAAACTGGGCCATAGTCAAAACACATCTGACACAGATATCCTCCAGAAGGGCCTCACAGAAACGGATAACTGGTGCCAGAGCCATGGCCTGAAGTTAAACGCCAAAAATGCATAGTCATACCCTTCGGGAAAAACAAGGTTACCCCTAGCTACCATATAGGTGGCAATCCACTGAGCACAGAAAAGTCATCAGGGATCTGGGGACCCAAGTTGACAGTAGCCTTCGCTTGACACTCATGTTGCTAAAGTAGTTAGGAAAACCTTCTATATCGCCCACCTGATCATGAAGGGATTCACATCTAGATCAAGGGAGGTCATCGTCCCCTGTACTCATCACTCATTAGACCTATGATTGAGTACAATGCCCCGCTCGAATGTATCTGACCAGACACCTGCTGCAGCTTGAAAGGCCCCAAAAGTTCCTCACCAAAAGGATAAAGGGTCTCAAAAATATGTCTTATGCTGCCCGACTGAAAGAACTCCAGCTCTATTCAGTCTCATACCGCTTGCTCAGAGGTGACCTGTGCCTGACATATAAGGCCATGTCAAACCCAGATTTGATGAATATGCTTCACCTCAAAAATCTAGATCCCTCAGAACCACAAGGGCGGAGACTTAAACCTTGACACGGTTATAAATAGAACGTGCTGGAGGGACAGATTCATCACCCAGAGACTCCCTATGCTGTGGAACAAAATCCCGGTACATGTGAGGCAGAGCACCTCGCTGGCCTTGTTCAAGAGGAATCTTGACCAATGGATGGGAGATCGCAGATATACCCCAGGGATTACTTCAGTGTCACTGCTTGACAGAGGCACAGAAAAATGATAGGCATAGTTTTTATTCAAACTAAAGGGGTGGCGAAAGCCACATAACTATGGGCTAGGCTTATAAATGCCCTTGGGCAGATAGCCTAGTATGAACCTATGAACCTATGAACCTATAAGACCTCCATGGCTTTGGCCTCCCAGATCTTCCAGCTTAATGCAGTTGTTTTCTCCACAGTTGTCAGAGTGCAGACTTGCTTAGATAGAACATGTTGAATGAATGAATGAATGAATGAATGAATGAATAACTGCAGGAAAAAAATGACGAATAAGACAAATTGTGAGCAAAAGGGAGAAAAGAGCAAAGTGGATAGTATGAGTAGACCGGGATAGGTTGGGGGGGTACATTGAGACTTTTCATCTGTAAAGCAAGTTTACTTAAGGCCAGTGCTGCTCTGACTGATGTGGTATAATATCTATATGTAGCTGAGATTATCAGCATACACAGAAGAGAAAAAAACTGTAGCCCCTCCCCCTTAAAAAAAAAAAAACAGTGATATTATGAACCATCAGTAAGAATTAAGTGAAGTGCATTAATTCACCAGTGTACCAGGTGTACCATCAGTAAGAATTAAGTGAAGTGCACTAATTCACCAGTGTACCAGGTGTACCATCAGTAAGAATTAAGTGAAGTGCACTAATTCACCAGTGTACCAGGTATACCTACAGGCATCTTACCTGGATATGGTGAACCTTGGTGACCCTATTTCTGTACTGACATCTGTTCAGAATGCCAGGTGTATCTTACCTGGAAATCAGGAGATTCTGTGACCATATTTTTGTGTTGATATTATGGCAGAGTGCTAAGTTTATATGTAGGTATCGTACCTGGATATTGCAAACCTTGGTGACTCTATTGCTGTATTGACATTTTGTCAGAGCACCGGGTGTACCTGCAGGTAGCTTACCTGGATATGATGAGTCTTGATGCCCTTATTTCTGTACTCAAATCCTATCAGAGTTCTAGGTGTACCTGCAGGTATGTTACTTGGATATTGTGAGCCTCTGTGACTGTATTTCTGCACTGACATCCTGACAGAGTGCCAGGTGTACCTACAGGTGTCTTACATGGATATCATGAGCATACAATGCAGAGGTATTTCTTCGCATAATTAAGGGATTGCTGCCACCCAGTGCATTTTCATCTCCTTTGACCATTTTGCTTTTTAAATAGGCACATTGTTAAATCTCCAGTGACCAATATTATATATCAGAAACATCGCATTCATGCCAGCAGCAAGTGCCTTATTCCCCTTAGAATTCATATTAAGAAACAAAACCTCTCCTTCAGGGGTACTTACATGCATGTATTAATTGTCTTAGAAAGATAAAGATTGGCATCAATCAGAACTGTGGTTCTTGTGGTACTCATAGATAATAATATCAAATAAAGGAAGGTGTGTTGGGAATAAAGCCCAAGTCACACATGGATCATGGCATGGGTAAGTCAGGAATATAAAATTGTCCACCTGCATTGGCAAACCTAGTGCTTTCTGTCTACTGCTGTTGTTTCATTCAATGTGACTCTTACTCCTGTCAGGGAAGGCTAACATATAATACTGTTTGTGTTATCAATTCAAATATAAGCACAGATCACTGTACGTACAAGTCAGAAACACCAAATAGCCAGAGCCATTGTCAGAGCTGATGGGTTCTGTCTAGTGCTATGGGTCTGTTGTGTTTGTCTTGGTCTTGTAGAATAGTAGACATTCCTTGGTTATGGCCTTGGTCATTTCTCTAAATTGCCTGTATTCTGTCCTTTCATTTCCTTGGGTTTACCCCCCACCCCAAAATCAGATATGACATTTACCATGATGGGATACAAGACCATGACAGAGCATTGGCAGCAGCAGATGTCCCCCCTTTAAAATCCTAGAGAAGCCTTTCATTATGTGTGTGCGTGCTGCAGCATCCAAGTCAAACTATGGGCCTTTTACAGAGATTTCTCATGTTCTGATCCTCAGCCAAATTAGCACTGCTTTCCTGTTCTCACTCAGCTGTTGTTCTTCCACATTATGCACTCTGCTCTAGAATTCTGTGCATGAATTAGTGTAACAGAATGTTTATTTATTTTATATTTGTTTAAAGGGGTTTTACACTGATCTCAGTTAACCATTTAGTGGTATGACCCAGTCCTACCTGAATGAGAATATTACAATATAAAGAAAAGTTAACTTTATGTACAGAGTAATGCAGAGATTAAACATAGAAATCTATACAAACTTAAGAAACTTCTGCAAACTATGCAGATGATAAACTGAAATGCAAGTTACAAGCAGGTAGATACGAGAGCAAGTAATGTATAGGTTGTTACTTTAGATTGAATGCATTGTTTCAAACTGTTTTAATTAATGGCTTAATTAAGCTAGTAGAAGAGTAGGGAAGGAATAAAATGACAAAAAATGGAGGTAAGGAGGTAAGGGAGATTAAGGAGTAAGGAAAGATTTGAGAAGGGGTGCCAGGACAGACAGAATTGTGCAGTAATGCTCTTGATGAGATGAGTTTGTGATGAAATGACAAATTTTAATGGAGTGGATTATATACTGGTTTTATTTTTCTCTGATGATGTTGCAGTAATGGTCAGTTCATACTCTAGCTGGACAACTAGAATTCCTTTGCCTGAGTCTATCCTTGCCTGGGCTGTCATGTCTTCTGGCCCAGAAAATCAGTATGCTTATTTTCTTTGGTATTTTTTTCAATGTAGTCAAGCCGAATTCACACATATTTGAATGAGGTGTTATTTTCTTAAGAGTAGTTGTTTATATCTGTGATTTAGCAACTTTGGTTTGCTTTTGCTATGTGCTGAAAAGCACTGATTTTGTTTTAGAGTTGTTTAACATGAGCTTGTGTTGTAAAAGGTGTTGGTTGAGTTAGAGTTCATAGAGGTTCATAGAGTAGTACTAGGCTAACTGCCTTTGTGGGCCATTTTTAAGCCTAGCCAATTACCCCATGTGAGAATCAAACCCTGCACCTTTGGTTTATAAGGCAAATACCTTAACTATTATGCCAACCTCCCACCCCTAAGTTTGTATCACAGGGTTTGACTTGTTGGTTGTGAAGATGACCATGTCATAAAGACTCCTTCTCTTGAGTCACTTCGATTGGACTGATGTCTCCTTTCTTTGAAGGATAAAGATCCAATTAGTGATCCTGCTAGAAAGCAATCCTGCAGCTTAGCTCTTGACTCCATAATGCATGTAAGTCAGCACTAGATTCATCCAGAGTATGAATTATACAGTTCAGTTAACAGCAATCTGCTTTTTCAAGGTTTAGTTAGAATATAAATCAGAGTATAGCGTCAGTATCACTCTTTAAAAATGAAAATTAAAATCAATATGTAGCTCAGCCTGTGGTGTCTGCTTTATGTACTTTAACTATGCATACTGTGTTTTTGTACTTCAACAATGTATGCTATACACAAGGTTTTGTACATGTAGAACTGGAATGTCTTTTAATTGTTTTTATTGATAGAATTTACTCCTACTGTAATGTTGTAAAATCTTCCTTAATGGGCCCAGGTCATAGCCTGAAAACATCTGTTGACCAGACCACCTACTTGGTTACAGATGTGAAAGAAATAACAATAATTTGTTTTATTTATTTAATTGATAACTAAGTAGGTGGGTTTTTCCTTGGACCCTTTCCAGCCACAGCCTGGGTATGCTGGCAAAGTTTAACATACAACTAGATTAGTTGGCATAATGTTTAAGGTATTTATTTCACAGATTCAAGGTACAGGGTTTGATTCTCACCTTTGAAGGGAAAATAAGTAGGCTTAAAATGGCTTGCAAGGGCAGCTAGGCTAGTACTTACCTATGGAACTCTATGCAGCATATCGAAAGCATCAGAAATGATCTTATATGGAGGATCACAGCTGAAACAATGTCATACTGAGAAATATATCCACGCAGCAAGAAAAGATGAAGAATATCATTGAAGATAATATGATAAAACTTAGGTTAATAGTTGATACAAATTCCCATATCTTTGAAACCAATCTAAGTAAAAAGAAATATTACCCAACATGTGTTTACATATGGACTGCCTTTACAAAATTGCATGCCCTCTGTGATGACTATTTCTTGAAGCACACTTGTCTATGAAATCAGAAATATGCTCCTTTTACTTAACCAAAACATAGGCATTCATAATGAATTCAGCCATATGTGAAGTTACTTTTTTCAAAGTGCGAATACCTAACTTTTTTGAATTTATACCATCTTTATGAAGGATGCTAATCAGACATCATCAGGCTTATATAAACATGATTCAGTTCAAATATGTGTCATATTGCCAATGCACAGACCTATATTGGGAAAAATCACTAATTGGATCCTCATTTGATGAAGTTGCCACAAAGTATATTAGTAGCTTGCTGGATGCCTGTCATGTTGTGAACGTTAAACTCTTTAGTGACATAAGTCTGACTGATTTGATGAAGTGTCATGCTGTCTATTAGTATCTTGTTAGATAAATAGATTGCATTAAAGAAGGCTGCTAGCTAGATATCGGTATGCATCTGCTTGTTTAATAGGTATATTTAGAATTTATATTTTGAATTTTGAAACAACGCATCAACTATGTAATTATCCACAGTGAAGTAATTTTGCCTAACTCATTCCTAACCATAATGTTGGCACCCTTACATTGTATAGATAATGAACATTGCCTTTGCTGCATTAATCCTAGTATAAAAAGCACAAAAAACTAAGAAAGAGATTTTGTAGGAGTAACATGAATTGCAAACATTGTTTTAGCTGATTCATTAAAAAATATGAATACATTTTGTCTGTGATTTTAATTTGCACTAATTGTACGCATATACATGCAGGCAAATAAATTAATACAAAATCTGGATTGTTGTTGTGCTGTGTTTTGTACAGGACTTCTTATGCATATGCCTTTTTCAGATTTGAAGAAAGTTGTGTTTATATTTTAAAGTGAGAAATATTTAATTATATTTAGAAATTGCATTTGGTATATTTAAAGGAGAACATAAAACTAGCACAAACAGCAGCAATATTGCTTGAAATTTAGTGCAAAGAAAATATTTCTACCATTACCAAATTATGTTATATTTATATAGGATCCCTTATTTTCTAAACACGCATTTTGAAGGCTACCTAGCGTTTCTATAATGTTGTCACACTGAGCTCATTAACTGGTACAAAATAGGCAGCCAGTGTGCAATTCTTAATTTCATATACAGTTTAACTTTAGTTTTGCAAATGCAATAACGTAATTTTCTATATGCTGTCAAGTTCAGTTATTCAGTCAGAAAGTAAATCCCTGAAAATGTTACAGCTAAAGTGGCTTTGCAACAGGCACCTGCAAATCCCTCTAGAAAAAAAGTATGCGCCAACAGCCGCGACTGTGAAGAAAATAACAGAACGATTCTTAAAATAAGTAAAAGAAATGGAAATCATTTGAGAAAGGTTGCAGCAGCACTCTCAGTTTTCTGAAAGTGCACCTGAGATATAAGAGGGTTGCCTGCAGAAAGCACAGCTTCATCTGATTGCAAGTGCCAATCAAAAATGATAGCCTGCAGCAATCACAGGATTAATACATACCGATCACTTCAAGTGCACATCTGAATCACTGGCAACCTGGGTCTAGCTACTGAAATCTGTTTAGTAGCGGACAGCACTGCAGTGTGCAACTTTCCTGGACCACAAGGAAATATGAAGGTATTTTATCTCCAAATGCATTTGCTGAAATCTGTATCTGTCATTAAGTTTAGTGGGAAGGATCTATAGTGTAGAAAGCTCCTTCTAACACTGGGTATTCATCATCATATTTCTTCAAGCAAGTATAATTGACTTGTCTGTGCAAAATACCTTTCATGTATAGGAAGGAGTGTGGGATTGCAGATTATACCTCAACAGAAGATAAGAGAAATAGTAATCACTCCTCACCGATATTTTTCCATTTCAACAAACTCAAAGTAAACAGAGAAATGTCTGTATGTATACATGGCAACACTGAATTTTGTCAACTGTAGCTTTGGTCAGCATCTGTTTAGTTAACATAATTTGATCAGCTAAAAAAATGGTCAATATGTATGCATGATTGCACAGTTATCGGGGTTGAGGGTTTCCTGACATCGTGTGATCTCATAATTAGTATATATATATATATATATATATATATATATATATATATATATATATATATATAAAATTAATAGAGGGTGTGAGGGCTCATTTCTCCAGATAAAGTGCAGAGGGGCTTGCCTTCCCTGCAAAAAAAAAGTTTTTAGATTTTGTTTTTGCATGAATCGAGGCTCTTTCCTGGTGAATGCATAGCAGAATTTCAATGTTTTCTGTTCAACATTCTGAACATTAACATTTGGGTCATTCTTCAGTAGACCCATACATATATATTTTGCTTCCTAAAAATTTCACTAACAACAAATCTTTTCTCACTGTGTGATTATGTGATTAAAACATGAAATATATGGGATAAAGGCATAGTTCTAGTGTTAGTGGGTCTCCATTCTTAAATAGTTTGCAGGATGTGCATTATTCTAGGAAAGAATTAGATCACAGGCTCTCAGACTACATTACAAAGAACCTGCCTCAAATAACAGTAGTCAAGGAATCTTCCCTAGATTACACAAAAAAGTACTCTCTGCCTCCCCATGAAATAAATATAAATCAACATTGTCTGTACACATGCATACCTGCACATACACACGTGCATATGTGCATACAAACACACACACATACCATAAAAAGCCAAGATATGCTTTAGTACTACTTTATTCAGATGTACATATTTATTGACTGCTGTCCTTCTGCATTCACAGGCCTGAAATGCAGAGAGACTATTGTAGTAAGGAGATCCCATCTGACAGACATCCTTTAGTTTGATAAAGGAGTGTAAGTGCACAAAGCATGCTGTTAAGGATGGATACTAGGCTGTGACTCTGGTTATGATGGGAACTGAGGGGTCACTATAATGATAAAGAAGATATTTCTGGAGTGCTGCTTGTTACATCAGTGGGAAGAGTTGATGCCCAGGATGAAAATTAGAGCTAGTACAATTGTGGAATATCCAAAAATAACATGGCCTGGCTGTCTAAGGCATTCTTCCAGAGCCATTCTAGTTACAAGCAGTTTTCCCAATTATCCATAGTACATCATGTCTACAAAAAAGAGCGAGCTCTTTTAGATTAGAAATGCAAATCTTTCTACTTTTTCTGTTTTTCTCTGCTTTGTTTGGTTTGCATGCACTGAGCCTGTTCATTTTTTTTTCTGTGAAGGAAAAATATGACAACAGTTACTGTTGTGTCCAGTTGTATATGTGTAAACAGTTTGAATAAAATACTGAGTGATAACCCTCATTTTATTTCTGCATCTGCCTCCACAGTCACTCCCCCTCTATAGATATATACACCTAATACATACAGAGGGAAAGGGATACACACACACACACACACACACACACACACACACACACACACACACACACACACACACACACACACACACACACACACACACACACACACACACACACACACACACACATATACATACACGTATAATATATAGCTATAAGTACAAATGTATGATGGCCAAGATATTTACATACATAATTTTTGACTGGGACTAGGTTGTAACTAGGTTTTCTAACAGAATGTAATTTTTGAAATGTAGCCTGTCTGAATTCTCCTTATGCTGAGATGTAGTAATGAATGAGTCAGGTACTTATAGAGTGAATCAGGTAGGTACTTATAGAAAATTGTGTGCCAGCCTATATATATATATATATATATATATATATATTTTTTTTTTATTTTGGAAAAATTATCCAATAACACGCCATGTGCAGTATCATCTGGATTTACAATTCATTAATTCGTTATCCAGTTCACCACCTCTTGGGCTGCTGCACAGCACTGGGTGGTTCAGTGTAGTCAGTTTTATGCTAATAGGTATTTCTGTATTTATGTATTGGATTCTTCTACCAAATCTTTATCAACTGTATTCCAGAAAATGTCACGTGATCTGTATGTAAATATTCCATTTAGGGAAAAAAGTAGCCAGGACAAAGATAGCTTGATGTTATATAGCAGTAATGTAAGTGCACCGGTAATATCTTGGCCATGCATTGGTGTAAGATATGAAGCCCAGTTAATTCTCTGGCTATGTATAGCAGAAAAATGCAAAATGGCAGGTAATATTCTGGCTTTGTATAGTTAGAAGGTGTTAATGCACAAGTATTAGTCTACGTATTGCACAGAAAGATAATCGTATATGTACATTTCAGTGGAAGCTGAGACCGAATAGATTGCAACTTGGTTAGTGAACTAATAAACTGTGGATCTAGATTGCAATGTAAGAGTTTTACAGATGAGCCTTTTGGCATAACTTATAAGTTCATTGCTGATGTTACCCTAAAGATAGTGTATTATTTATCCATTATTGACTGGTTAGTCCCACTAGGCTAGTGCACTCTTTTCAAGGGAGACCTGAGGGGAGGGTCAGGGGAAATTTGGCCAGGGCATCAGGAAACTTGCTCTACTCTTTTTGGTTTGTATCATGGGATCTTTTACATCCACCTGTGCTACCAACAATTCAAACAGATGGGACCTCAGTTTAGCATTTCATCCAAAGGACGACATACTCAGGAATGTAGCAGCAATCAATCTCCTTAGTGTGGGAATAGAACTCATAGCCTTCTCAACAGTTGAGGAAAGGTGAGAGTGCTAATGATGAGCCACTTACACTGGTGACACTGTATGTGAAAGTAACTGAATTTAGATATTCATAATGGATCAGTTATTTAATGAGTATAATTTTTCTCAAGCTGTTGACTAACAGAGTTAATATACGTTTTTTTTTTCAGAGCTTCTGTGGGATTATAGTTAAAATATTAATGTTGGAAGGCTGTAGCTGATAACCTTCCACATCTTGGGTGTATGGTGGCATCCTTCTGCAAATAAATAAATAAATACATACATACATACATACATACATACATACATACATACATAAAAAAAGTTGAAAACTTGACAGTGGTGGCATTTTGTTCATTTTGCATATTTTCTTAAAGCCACATCTTCACAACCAGAGTTCAGAAAGGACCTCTGGCTCCAGAAAGCCAGCCTGAGTGAATTAAGGGCAGTAGCATTCAGTATGTTCACCTCCTGGGTAGGGGGACTTAGATTTCATGGAGTGTCTCAGACTGCAGGTTGTCAGTTGGGAACAGAGGAATCATGAGCTGGGGTTCATGGTGAGGTTTATTCTACTCATTGAAGTTATTGCTGGCCTCTCTGCAGTGTCCAATTTAGAGTCCGGTGTACTCTTTTTTTCTCCTTGCATGTCCTGACTTTGAATGGTTTCGCTGATACATATGCTTATGCATGTGTCTTGAATATCCTGCATACTTTTCAACTGTTCAGATTTCACAGAATGTCCAGATTTTTGCCTCATATTTTTAGTCCGTTCATCATAAATTTGTGGGTTTCTGGGAAATCACTGAAGATTGAAATAAATAAATAAATAAATAATGATAATAATATACAATGACATACATTTGAGTTTCAGACTTCATCCATCCATCCATTCATCCACAACCTCTTTTTCCCATTTTTGCACATGGTGTCGGGGTGTCACTTCAACAGTGACAATCATCTAGAGCCAAGGTTTACACTGCCAGGTGGCTTTCACACTTCTTATCCTTCAGAAGATGCATGCTAACAGAAATTCTCTTATTCTAGCAACTTTCCAAGTTTGGAAGAGCAATATTTGAAATGTGTCCTTATTTTGGGAGTTTTGTTCCCACAGTATGTTCTGCTTTGTCCAGATTTCTTGCACTAAGGAGTTAAAAGGTATGATATCCTGGTGTAGAGTAAGTTGGTGTGGTAGACACATACATCATACTGGGAGTTAACCATCAAGCAACTCCATATCTCTCCACTTCTTAGCACAAGAAATCTGGACAAAGCCTCAAATAATGAGGGGTGGGGGGGGCAAAGGCCCAATAATAGAGTCAAATTTTAAATACTGTTCCTATAAACTTAGAACATTGCAAGAATAATAGGATTTGTGTTAGCATATATTAGTGAAGGATATGAAGTTTGTGTCTGTCTTTATTTACTAACCTAAGTCCTCAGCAATTTGTCTGAAATATGAAGCAAAAATCTGGAAATGCCACAAAAATCTGAACAGTTGAAAGGTAGGAACAACTCCGTTGGTAATGAAAGATCTTAACCAGATATTCTTTCAAGGACATTTTTTCCAGTGAACAATACTTACTTCTAAAATCTAGCGCACTGATGATGAAGATGAAACTCTGACATCAAATAAGCTCTATTTCTTTTTTATTATTGTGGTTAATGAAATTAGTAATGGTCATTTTGTGTTAAAAAAATAATTATATTTGAGATAAAATCTGAAAATTGGCAGGTATGATGCTTAAGAAGTGTGGTGAAAGATGAGCATTTCTGGACAAAGTAGTAAATTCATATTAGAAGTCACAGTGCTTTGTTTTTTCCTTTCAACAAATAAATGGCAATGACGTTTGAGTGTTAATCACAGAATTATCGAAAATACAGGGTCACTGCATGCTGTGGCCTTTTACACCTTGCCAATACTCCCCCTGACCTTACCTCCTTTTTAAAGAAGCAAGTAGCCCATCATACCAACCGTAAATTTACATTTGTGTAACTACTTTTCTGAATGAATAATGCCTGCTGCTTAATTCAGAGTGGATATGTGTTAAAGATAAGGATTAATTTCTGTGTAACAAATCCATATGTCCACCATGTGCATTCAGTAATAGCTGTGATCAATGTGGAGTTTAGAGGGATAAAAACTTCCTTCCAATCATCTAGGGTAAAAAGATTTACTAACCATGTTCAAAGGCTTCTCACCAGACATTCATTTTAAAGCAGAGTGTTGTCGATATTATAAGATGGATGATATCGCATTTTATAGCATTTAGTTTTAACCTGATTTTTGAGCACCAATTGCTGTTATGTGCAAGTTCCAGTTGAAGCTTTTGTGTATCAGAAGTTTGCAATCATGTACAGACTTGGTTAGCCAGAAATCCCCATTCATAATATGGTGATCTGTGAAGTAGATGCCCAATAGTAGGGGTCCCAGCAGGGAGTCCTGAAGAATGCCCCTTGTCACCTTCATGTTTATTGAAGATGCACCTGCTACCTTCACTACATGGATTCTGTCCTTCATCCAATTTGCTACCTAACTAAACATATAGGTGTCAATTTGGAGCTGATTCAGCTTGTTTATTATGTCAGCATGTGGTAAATTTTATTGAGACCTAAAGCTAAGAACAAAAAAGCAATCAAAGCCCAATTATTTAGAAAGTGTTCTTTCCAGAAGTCCAGCTACAACAAATCAAGTCGATTTCTTCGTCCATTGAAAGAAGGAGAGATGGTGAGGATACAAACGGAGAAAGGTTTTGAACTGATTGGTCAAGTAACAAATACATGTGAAGAGCTGAGATCCTATCTTGTGAGATCTGAGGGTGCAGTACAGGAGAAATTGCAGACATCTACTTCCTGTATCAGAAATGTTATCGCAGCAATGTTCCTATGATATAGACTCTAAATCTCAGAGAGATTCGTACAATGTTCCTGTTCCAGAACGTGTCTTGATTCCCCTCCAACATTTCTGATAATGTTCATAATGTCCCGAAGGTTGAACATTCAGCAGAGACAGTCCCAGTTGCTAAATCTATTTCCAATTTATGTGTTACATGATTTGATCACATTTCCAGACCCTGTCTGAGATACACAGCAACTTGGACATTGTGTACATATAGATCGATATCGTTTTGCATAATTGCATGATAGAAATGAATTTGTACTTATAGCATGCCAGTCAATTTTGTCATTGTCATTTCTTAAAGAGGGAGGATGTAGAATAACATATGTGTTGTCCCTTTAAGAAGCATTTCTAAGACCTGAATGTGCATATAAATAGCAGGCATGTGCTAACTTCAGTGCCATTTTGTGAGTACAGCCAGAGTGTGAACATCTATGCATGAGACAAATAGTTTGTATATCTGTTTATGTTTGGATATAATAAAGCTGCTTGAACAGAACTCACAATGCTTGTCTACTTCATCCTGACTAGATCAAGGTATACTACCTGGCCATCATTTCCATTGTCCACAGCATCTGTTACGCTCTCAAAGAAATTGACCAGATTCATTAGACAGGTCCTATCCTTAACAAATTCAAACTGATGAGGATCAAGCCTCATAGCATTTTTGATATCATTATTAATTAGGTCAGTTAAGATATGTCTCATGGCTGTGCAAATGAGACTAGTTAGAGTAATGGGTCTGCAGTTTCCAGGGTCAGTTCTAGATCCACCTTTGTGAAGTGATATTACAAAAGCTGTGTAATATACTTCAGGGACAAAACCAGTGGCTAACCTCAGGATGAATAGCTGCAGGAGTGGGTCCACTAGGCCATGTTTTATACCATTTATCAGCAACATGGTATACTATCAGGCCCTATGGATGATGTACTTCTCATTTTGGAGAGTACATTTTACAAGTGCTCTTTGGTTATGATAGGTTTGAGACACTGTGGAATATGTAGGCTTTGTATAGCTGTTTCAGGGGAGAAATTTGCACTGAATTTGTTTCCTAGTATGTTAACAGTCTCAGCTGTATCCAGTACATGGTGATTTTTTTTTTGGATAAGCTCTGTCAGTGTTGCATGCTATTCCTTAGTTACCTAACATAAGTTAAGAAGAATTTGTAATTGGCTTTAGATCCTGCTGGTAGTCTTAGCTCATGAAATATTTTTGCATTTCTCATTGTGTTTTTTTAATTATTTCTCTAAACATTTTAATGCTAACTTTGATTTGAGGGATTTTTGTTTTGCTATAAAGGTTAAGAAGCATTTTTATTTTTGTTGTATTTTTTTATTTATACGTGTGCACTATTAGGCTTGTTTACGTTTAAACTTCAAATTTTGTTTGGTTATGGTAGGGACTGCCAAGTCATTTATCTAGGTATGCACACAGTTTGTTTGTGTCACTATTTGCTGAGTCACTGTTTTGAGAATACAGTTAAACTTAAATTTTCAGAAGTCATCATAGAATTGTAGAATGTCTGTACATTTGAAGTCTCTGAATTTTGTGATGTGTGCATCTAATTGTTTGGAGATTTTAAAGGAAACTGTTACCTGTTTATGATGAAACGTACCTGGAGAAGAGAATACCAGGGAGATCGTTGACTTTGATGCCACATGCTTAAGGACCAAGTCAAGAAAGTTTTGTTCACCAGTGGGTGCCTTGACAATTTGGTCCTAGGAGTTTTTATTTATGAAATCATGGCATGTGTGGGTGTAACCTGTAGATGAGGTATAGGTATCCCAGTTTATAATTACGTAGTTAAAGTCTCCTAAGTTAATGGAACTCCATTAATTTAGCATTTATCCAGTATATTTAGGAACCAAAAATGGTTTTATAAGAGCACAGTGGGGATCCTGTAACATGCTATGATCTGATAGTGGGACCTGTTTAGCGTGATTTGGATCTCAGTCAGTTCAGTTTCTAGGTCTTCAGGGATCTGTCAAGAACTGAAGTGGTCCCTTAAAAATATAGATACGCTACAGCATTTTACATTGGGTCAAAATGCATGGTTGGTGCAAAACTCTGGAATGGGGATCACTTTCTGCAGTATTATTCTTTTTCATATGATAAAGTCATTTGTTCATGGATATAATGGGCAGAAAGAGTATTCTAGCATTTCCAAGTAAGCGATTAAGCTATGTAGGTGATTTCTGTAAATGAACGTGGCACATCTGTTAAACTAGGACTGGTATGAGTCTTTTAATTGCTGTCAGTTTATCACTGCTTCCTAAAAAACCCTCTTTGTACCTCGTGTATGAAGTGTATACTTGCAGAAGTGGAATGTGTTCAAATGTGTGTCACAGTGCATAGAAATTAGAGTATAAGCTAGGGAGAGAGGACAGAGACTTGGAGGTGAAGAATAAAGCAAAGGAGCATGGGAAATATAGGAAAGGACAGGAAGGATGATGATAGAGAGGGAAAGAAGAGGAGGAAGAATATGACAGAAATTGCACAAAGAATGACATGGAAGAAATGATGACGACCACCTACTGCTGTAGACAGAAGTCATACTGAAGCATGACGTTCTCAAAAAGAAGCATCTTTTTAAGTGCGACCCTTAGACCTTGTTTCCAACTTCAAATCTGTTATAGGGAATATTTGTTTGACCTCCTGATTTCTCCATGCAGCACTATGAGCTTGAAGCTTGCAATACCTATGGGGAGTCCACTGGGGTGGTAGAGACTGTGTAGGGGGAGTTGATGCAGAAATGCATTATGTACTTACTTGTCTCTGGACCTATAAACATCCATTCAGCACTTGTATTTGCCTTGCTCTGTAAGTAAGACTGAGATCATAGTATTTCTTTAAGAGATAGATAGGAAAATAGTCAGACCAGTCTAGATGTTTTCTGTATTTATGTGAGACTGTCCTGCAATGTTGTTTTAAAGTGTTTCCTGTGATTTTGAACTCTGTTGTCACTACTGTATTGAGTTACTGAGTATCTGTCTTGTGCTTTTATTATTTATTTATTATTATCCCATTAATATGTTGCTAATCTAGATTTTCCCATGGCTGTTGTAATTTGGTCATAATGCTTTAATAAAGTTAAACGTGGATAAATTTGCATTACCCATACACACAAAGAGGGCATATAGCTTTTAAGGAATGTCAGTATTTAAAAACAAATTACTTATCTTTCTAAAACTATAGCATTGTATTAATTAACTTAATTTCCATTCCATCTCTTCTCACTAAAAAGCCCATGGACTTTCCCTAACAATATATGACAAATGTCCATCCTTGTACATCAGGATACTTGCAGATTACATTACATTAATTTCAATGCAGCTGATGCCGTTTTTTGTTGTTGTTGTTGTTGTTGTTGTACACAAGTGCCCATTTGGTTACTATATTCTCACTGATCAAGATTTGCTTTTTTAATTTGATGTATGTTGATTTTCATTGAGACAGTGTTAATATAGTTTAATGTAAGTGAGTGTGGAATTTGTTTTATGCTATAGCGTCTTACATTAAATTTGTTTGCTTAACAGCAGAGAGAGATGTGACAGTTATAATAGTTTCTGCAGGTATAGGTGCAGCAGTTTTTTTTTGTTTGTTTGTTTTTTTTTACATTTTTCTCATTCTGGAGCTGGGCTTGTTACTGTTGGTAATGTTGAAGTTACAATAAGCTTACACTGGTGAGCAGTGAATGGTCGTTCACCTTAACTGTATTTTATTTTGCTAAGTAGTATAAGCAGTCACAGTGTGAAGAAAAACAGACAAGTGCCAATTTCATAAACTCCATCATTGAAATAAAACTTTCTAAATCCAGTATGGTACTGTTTTCTCTCTTTTCTGAAGTTTTTTTTAACAGCCAGAAAACACTTTTCTCTCTTTCCTGAAGTTTTTTTATTAAATTAACAGCCAGAAGACACTAGATCTAATTGAAAAGGTCTAATATTTCAAGGGAAGAGGCTTGAGCTATTTACCTGTGACATTTGTGTTCCTTTTATCAGTATGACTCAGTAATGTACACGAAAGTGGATGATAAAGGCATAAGACTGAGCAGATAAAATGGCTACCTAATAGATGTGTACGTGACCCAGCTTATATCTAAATCATTCATATTGTAATAAGGGTTTTGTGTTCTGCATCAATCTATTGATATTTCAGCAAACAAGTGAGTGGGTTTTGAAAACGATTCCATCTAAAATCATATAAAGCATCAGAAAAACAGAGCCAGTTCTATATACTCAGTGCCACTAGAAAAATTCGGTATGAAAGGAAGAAATAAACTGAATGAGTGGCCTTTTTCTACAAGTAGGAAAAGCAAATGCAAACAATATACAGAGTAAATGTTTCTTTAGTTAAAAACAAACTAATTTTGTTCTTTTTGGTAACGGTTCCAAGAAAACATCTTTAGATCCTACATATGAAAATGGTAGCATATTTGTTCTATTGACTACAAAACTTTTATAGAGTTCCTGGTTAAGCAATATGTTAAGGCAATGTTTTCAAGTAATATTTCTGGTTGACATATTTTTAAGAGTAAGTCCTTTAAACATTAAGTTCTGTGCATTTATACCAATTAGTGCTAGGCAGAGGTATGTACTGATACATTACCAGTGTTCAGCAGTTAAAGGGAACACACAACAGCTTAGGCTTCTTATGGGCTGAAGCTGATGTTCTCTGTCTAGTTTAAAAGCATCAGGCAGACTGAGGTACATGAACTGTATATTAGACAGCCGCAGTCCACCTGATGCATTGCAGTAGTGTTTTGCAGTTTTCTTCAGACCTTTTTTGTTTAAATATAGACCATACAGCCATGAAGCCGGAGTTGTAAAATCAAGCAATATAGTGGGATTATTCCTGATTATTTTCCCATGATGCATACAGTTACATTTTATGACTTCATACAACATACAAGCAATGTGATCAAGCTTCAACGCCCTTTCAGTGAGATTGTCATGTAAGAGATATACATGCAACAGTTTTCTTAAGATTAATTCAAATGAATGTTTAAGGACTTTAAATCCAGCATCGGCCATCGAGTGCTAAATTCAACATCACAATGCAATATCACTAAAAGCAATATAAGGTAACTTTGTTCTCCAATAACTTTACTAATTTAATTAGCTACTGACATTTTTATACAGGATACACAGTAGATCAAATACATTATCGAATGCTGCAGCAGGATGTAGAATGAAATCTAGAGTGGGAAGAAGCTTTAACGACTCCAACAAACCTTCAGGAAACCGGAGTAATCACATTTTCTCACATTGTAGGACACAGCATATCTCATTATGCACTGTTTCCATTTGTGATATAAATGACTAGTAACACACCATGGCTTTTGTGTGATTTTCACATTTAAGTCTTATTTGCTGCATAACAAGAAGTCATTAAAACAAGTCATTGCATGCAAGATTATACTGTGTTTTTGCCACAGAAGGCTGTTTTTTAGAATATTTAGAAAGGAAATATGCTATGAATAAAAATGTCGCCATTAGTTTCAGAATATATTGTTCTTCTAAATCTTGACAAATAAAACCATGCAGGATAACAATTAGGTCATCTAGCAGTTATGTTTCACGTTGTAAATGCCTCAATCAAAAAATAGATTCAAGCATGGAATACTAACCAAATTCATATCAGAAAACACTGGTAAACCCAAACAATCAGGCAAGAAACAAAAAATGTGGGTTTAAATAATCATATAGAATTTCAAAGTGGGTATTCAGAATTTTATTAAGAACAGTTTTAAAGAGAGTTTCAAATGCAGCTGTGTACTTCTGAGACTATCTAGACATATGTATATTATTGTGTGCTGCTGGGGTGGTGGTGCTGCGGTAGCGTTGTCGCCTCACAGTAAGATGTTGTCTGGTTCGATTCTCAGCTAGAGGGTCTTCTGTGTGGAGACATGCGTGAATGGGCGTACCTTTGTTGAAGGTTGTGCATCAGGGCTGGCAACTCGGCATGTAAAAATCTACTGCCAATCATTAGCGGACCGGAGTTCCGCTGTGGCGACCCCTAACTGGGAAAAGCCGAAAGACACAACAACATTGTGTGCTTAAGTATTAATAGTGCATAATTGGATGTCTTAGAGAATTTGTACACTGGATGGAAATAGAGCTGGCTGATGATAAGGAAATAGTACTGTGGGAAGAGCTAGGCATGGTTCCTAAAAATAAATAGAATGCCATGGTATCAATATCTTAGCGCTATCAATGAGCAGTTGTAGAGCGTTACGGTTAAGAGTTACATATGGTAGGAAGTAACCACCTTTCTTTCCACCACCTTGTGTGGGGAGGGAAAGAATGAGATGAACGGGAATTGCAGAGGGCAGTTAATTGTTACTATACGGAGTCCTAAGTGGTACCTGTACTGCACTATAAAATGGTACTCCAAAGGCTGGATTAACATAGTAACTGAAGTGAGCACTGTTTTAGGTAGTATACGTTTAATGTACCCAAAGGATGTGCTTATGTTGCGTGTAATGTCATCGTTTGTTATTCATTATTTTGTTAGGCAAAGTGTTTAACAAATTTTCGTACAAGAATATAAGTAAATAAGTAAATAAATAAATATAATGCTGGACCCTTAACTACAAAATAGCTACCACATGTTTGCAAATGGTAGGTCTAATCCATACTGTATTTAAAACCCTACAAAAGTAGGGGTATCATCAGACAAGTCATGTATCAGTATAGATGGCAGTCAGAAGACAGGGCAAAACAGAGTAAAAAAAAAGCTGAAAACAAAATGCTAAAACAATGAATTAGAAAAGAAAAAAATAATTAGAACATGGAAGGCAATCTGCACTGGTTTTCACATCATAAGGAATAACACCCTAAACCCAAAAAAATGCAATGGGTGAAATCCTTCTAGCCACTGTTGGCCTTCACTTGGAATTTCTTGCAAAATGTTTGGCTGTAATTAACATACCTCTGGGTCATAATTATAATAGTTATCTCTCCAGTCCAATTACATGCCATAAAGAAATAAGTTATTGTCCCTCACACATTTTTTTCTCTTTAGGCCATTTTACCTGCCTCCCCTCTTCTCAGAAATACTCAAGCTTATTTTTACATTCTAATTAGGGAGTACCTAACAACATTTGATCTGCAAAACATGCAATGGCATGATTGAGAGTGCATCTGTAGCAATGCCGTACCATGGAAGGGATAGCTAACTGGTGGTGTGAATCTTGGCTCTAGATGAGTGTCACTGTTGAAGTGACACCCTGACTCTGTATGGAAAAAAATGGGAAAGGGGGTTATGGATGGATGGATGGATATATACCAGTGCTGTACCTCTGAATAAAAATGGAAGAGACTGTTCTTGTTAATTTAAACCCACTTTTAATTTAGTTGACTACTGTCAACTGAATTTAGTTGACCACTATCAAGTGCCACATAATTTGTTTTATCTGATGGAAGTCATATCAGGTTCTTGTGTTGCCTAATCAGCAGATTCATGGCCATAAAACTGAAGAGCGTGCTCACCAGTCCTTCTCTGTTTTATAAGGGTTTAGAGTTCTAAATTTGAATTCATTTTGTTTTCTGTCTACATTGCTTTGTTTAAATAACATCCATGTTTTACATTTTGATTCTCTGTGTAGAACACCCAAAGTGAGGTTTACCCTTAAACTTAGCCGGTTGAATTGAAACACAGTGGAGCTGCAGGGAGCATTAACTGTGGGTATCATACCATGCTATGATCTTCCTAGTGTTAGCCTTCAACATTGCTATAAATAACAACTGGCCAATCCTTTAGCCATAGGAATATATGGCATTGTTTCTTCAATTACAGTTGGCTACTGTGGAGTGGTAATGTTCCCACAATTACTGTATTTTGTGGAATATTTAAATAACACGTTTGGTACAGAGGTAACTATTAAGTATCACCTACATTCTATGGATTTTTGGATTTATTAGTAATTATATCACAGTATGGTTTCCTCAAGACTACATATCAAAGCCCATGACTAAAATTATATCTGTCATAAGATAGCTGCCAGTCTAAGTTTATTACAGACAATATTCCATTCCTCCAAATTTTAGGGGTTTTCAGAATTGGTAGTGAACACACTAATTTTCATAGCTGCACATTGGCTGTGGAGAACAGATTAATTACAAGAGGTTATTCAGCCAAGAAAGTAAGAGTGAGGCAAAAGAGGTTTGTTGCAACAACTTTTTCATACTGCTGGGGGGGAGGGCTGTAATTCCAATCCAGTCAGACTTGTAATCAGTTATGGGCATACTTCTCAACTGTACAGATTTTTGTAGAATGCCCAGATTTTTGCCTCACATTTTTGGTCAGTTTTTCATAAAATTGTGGTTTTCTGGCAAATTAGTACAAATCATTAAAGATTGAATCTAGAAAATAATGACAGACATTTGAGTTTCAGACTTCATACCCTTCAGAAAATTCATGTTAATGCAAAATCTGTTATTCTATCAATCTTCTAAGTTGGTAAGAGCAATATTTAAAAATTATCACTATTTTGGTGCCTTGTCTACTTTTATTAATAGCTTTGTCCAGATTTCTTGTTCTAAGAGGTTGAGAGGTACCCTTATGGGACTACAATTTTTTTATGATTACAGACGTCATCAATTAATTTTGACTAATATTAAAGGTTGACTATTTTTTCGGACCACTTATTCCTGTTCAGAGTTTATATAGTTACCAAACTTATCAGTCCCTAACACAAAATTTTTAAGATTTCAAGCAGAGTTGTTAGTACTGAGGGGTCTGTGCATTTATCTGCGAACACTTTGTTTAGATGTTCGACGTATGGCTCCTGGTTAACGTACTAGCATATGTTAAAAGTAAGCTTAGTACACCATTTGATGTCAGTCAGACTTGTAACATAAACATTTTTGCAACTTGCCAAACGGGATTTATTGCTTATCTTGCCACATGCATCTGTAGTGCTTTTTATGTAGGCCTGACCACAGGTATGTTTTGCCAGAGAATTTATTTGTATATGAATAATATTCATTGCTGTCAATTACTTAGTCCACAACTCTGAAAATAATCATAATGACCTCATATCAGTGATATTTTTTTATTTTTTATTGTCATTTAATTGGATTTCTAAACTAGTTAATGGGGTAAACACAATGGTTAGTCAATCCTTTTCAGGTATAACTTGAGCTTTTGGGCAATAAGAAAAATTGTATTGATATTAAAAGGGTATATATAATAATAGAATTAAACAAAAGATATGCAGTCACATGAAATAATAAAGCTAATATGAAATAATTATTTGAGGAGAAGAATGATTAGTCGATGAGTTCAGTGGGAAAAAGAGTCTTAAGAAATATAGTGTCAGAAGGGACTGGAGAAAAACTAAACTGCAGAATAAAGATATGAAGCATGAACTAATAATTAGTAGGAGATTTGTATGAAGATATTGGGTCAAAAGGGTACCAAGCAGTAGCTGAAAAATCTTTCAGCATAGGGCTTAACCTGGTGTATAGAAGCAGTGACACTGAAATGCTTGTTTCAGATTTTTTTTTTTTTGCTCTGTTGTCTTGAGGAACCATGTTCTGTTTTGTTGGGGGTAAACTTTACAAAAATCTTTCTGTGGCAGCCAGTGTAAATGGAAGTCTTACTAGACATATATTGTCTGCATTCCTTACAGTGTATCTTAATATTCCATCAGGAAGTTGCTAAAATATGAAAATATGTATTAAATTATATTGCTGAACAAAAGAATGTGTTAAACTGTAATAGCTGCCATTAGTTAGGGATTGTAATTATTGCTGATTCATAAGAAAGATGAAATATTTCACAAGGCACATGGCAAACTTCTGAGTAAAACTCACAGACATCGGTCAAGGCTATCTAAGAGGCACATCTTCCAGATATGTTGGCTCTTAGTTTGAGTCTCCATGCAATAATGTCCTTATCTTGTCACCATATTGCTAAGCTAAGCTTGTGCTATTGATTTTGTAAGACCTAGTCCTAAGCTTTCTTGTTCTGAATTAAGAATGAAAGATAAGATAAGCCTAATGGACAGGGCTACCAGCAAATATAGGCCACAGCTCCCGATTCTATGTAATATGATTTTGGTTAAATGTGTTTTCTTTGATTTTTTTTGTTTAGTGATTTTTTTTTTTTTTGATTCAGAGAAATGAGATTTGGTGAAATCTATGGCAACCATTGAGTTAATATAGGAAAAGCATGCTTTCTTTTGGGAATACTCCTTACCCATTCACAGTTAAATATTGTATATTTCCTTTCACACAAAGTAGTATTTATTTGCAAAAATATATATTAGACTTGATGGATCTGAATCGGTATATCCTATTCATAAAGAGTTACATTACCAGCAGAATATTTCATACAAAATTCACCATACTCTTTCAAAACATTTTGTAGTATATGTTGAGGAAGTGAAAATGGAGAAAAAAAGAAAGGAGTGACAGAAGAAGAAGAAAAATAGAAGTAAAGAGGGGCAATAAAAGGTGTATGAGTTCTCTGGCCTATCACTGTTGTACTTACTTTGTAAACACAAACGTGTGGATAGTTATATCCTTTATCATATTGTAACTTTAGTTAACTAATATTCAAATGATATAAATAACTGGCAGTAGAAGGATAAAGCCTTAACTATAGCTTAGGTAACTGTAGTTCAGTTAGCAGATTGAGTGCTTGATGACACAGACAGTGAGGATGGCTGTGCTAGTTCGGTATTAGATGGAGTGTGCTGGGTACCTCTAGTGGAGATCTTAATAGAGGCCACTACTGAAAGAGAAGATACCTGGTTGGGGGGCATGAGGATGGTGATGGTGTGACCAATCTCTGGGCCTGGGGTGGAGCATTTGTTCAATGTTTCACCTCAGTGCTGCCCCTGACTCACACAATGGCATTAACATATGTGAAGACAATTATGGATAGACAAAATACTTGAGATGATCAACTTTATATGAGCGGCCATTGGTAAGGGAGAGGTATTAGATGGTTCAGTGACGAGAAATAAACAGGTTGTAATCCAGATTACCTGGTTGTAAGATGGCTCCCCCCACAACATGTATGCAGATGAGAACAGGAGTCAGACGACCAGATAAATCATTCGGACAGTATCCTCAGTATCTGCATCTCATCAACATACATTGTTGACAAGCACATTTCACATACTTCTCATTACACCCCAGTAGGTAACTACTAACAGCTTGTATATGTATGTGTTTGTATATGTATGTGTTTGTATATGTATGTGTTTGTATATGTATGTGTTTGTATATGTATGTGTTTGTATATGTATGTGTTTGTATATGTATGTGTTTGTATATGTATGACATTCCAGAACATGAGCTGTACTTACCTCTGTATTACTTTCTACCTGCTCCTCAGTGTATTTATTGCATATTGTCAGTGGGGGTCTCACAGTCATCATTCTATTCCTTGCTGTATTCTAATTTTCTGTAAAACTGATTGCTGCACTGGCCTCACATGCATTTCTTTTTTATGGTATTGTTTGCTCCATCTGTATATGATATTATTTGTGTGTTAAGTGTTATATGTATCACTGTATCTCCTGCAATTACTGTGTATCGCATTGTGTTATATATTATTTGCTGCACTGTAGTTTACAGTTATTTCCCTGTTGCTCTTGAGATTTGCTGCTTTTTTAGTGTTCTCTTAATTATCTAAATGTATAAGTGCCCAGTAAATAATAGTCTGAAGTGTTAAAACTATTTTATTTTCTTTGCTTTCAATAAATAAGGCAGTTGACTTAAAGGATGCTACATTTACAGTTTTATTCAGCATCTTGAAAACTTTAGCATAGCAGGTCCAGTTTCTATCTTTTGTTCTTCTAAGAAGTTGTTGGAAAAACAATTTCATTGTGATGTCATCTATTTTGAACATAAATAATGCTAACATTTAACTATATGTGTGTGCATGTGTGTGTATGTCTGTGTGTGTGTGTGTGTGTGTGCGTGTGTGTGTGTGTGTGTGTGTGTATTATTAAGAACAATCATAAAAAGAAGGAAACAATGCATCAACCACACATTTCATTGATTACATAAGTGGATGAAATGCAAATGATCAACCACAGCATAAAACCACTACCAACAAAAGAAAGTGAAAAACAACTGAAACCTCTTTCATCATTTTTTTTTTTTTTTGCAGTAGGGGTAAGTTTCACCCCCCCCCCCCACCTTACTCATGTGTGATAACTCTAACCCTTACCCTGTCCCTATCCCTACAATTACATTATTAAAAACCCTTTCATTAATAATACAGCTACACAAAAGGATACAGATCACACATAACACCAAATATGCAAAAACAATAAATCTGTTCCCTTACCTAACCCTTACTATAACCCTAACCCACAAGCACTTAACACATACATATCAACCACTGTAACCTTTTCAGTCAAGCATTCATTTTCTTGGCCACCCCTACTTACAAACACTATAAAAAATGAACATTCATTTGAGCATTTAATCAAATGTTCTTTTGATATGTTGTTTGTGTTTTTCACACACTCAAAACCTTTTATTCTAATGTGCTTTTGATATTTTGAGCTGTAACCATAGAAGTACACACACACACACACACACACACACACATATATATATATATATATATATATATATATATATATATATATATCAGATTGTCAAAACCTCAGTTCATCAAAGACCACATCATCGAGATGAAAATAATGAAAACCCATTTCAGTGAAAGACTGGAGCAACAGAGATCTTCCCAGGGTAAGTAATCACTCATCCAAAAAGTCAAAAAATCTAAACTGCACCATCCCTAATCCACCCAGGTGGGGGGGGCTATGCCCACCACACCCCCACCCTCAACTAAATATACCAACTCTGAGATTGCACTACAGTGGGGAAAAGGGCAGATTCCCAATAACGGCCAACCACATCATTTCCCTGGGAAAGTTTTCTCTGAAATTGTCATTTGCTTAATTGAACTTTCACTGAATAGGGTTCGATGATGAGTGATTCACTCAATTAAGCATTCAACAAACTGAAATAGATCTGATTTTTGATGCACTGGTAATATCTGATGGCTTATGTTTTAAATGTTTTGCAAACTGCTGTATTTAGCTTGTCTCTCAGCTGCATCAATTTGAAAATATTTGCAGCTATCACATTAATCTCTACTCTCTATCATTCTTAATGAATTACTCTGATTATTGAAGGTTCACTGTCCAGGTCTCACAAAATATCTTTTGCTCCTTTATATACTGTGACTCTCAGTCTAACACACTGTTTTCTTTCCATTTCCAAAGTACGAATAAACAAATATTTTTCTTAATTCTTTTACACCACATACATATGCTTCAGCAGCGGTGTGTTTTCTGCTTTTTTTTACACTTCAGTAAAATGATTCATTTTATTGTGTAGTTCAGAAATTTGACCTAATGCTGGACATTTTTTTAATTCATGTGTATAGTCATACCTAGTGCAACAATTCTGACTTATTTGCTTCTTATGAACTAATTTTGTTCTAGTTTAGTCAGACTTTTTCACTTTCATTTTAAATGCTTAGACGCATATAATTTGTTTTGTATTGCTTTTACTATATTTGTGCTAACTTTGCTGGTTCTCCACACATCTGTGATTTTTATTAATGTTAACTCAACTTTTCTTATCAGTCTACCACTTACCTGATTATCTTGTATTCCATAAATTGTTCTCTCCTATGTAAATGAGTGCTATACCTCAGTAAATGAACAGCCTGTTGTAGAAGTAGTCAGGTTTTCAGTATAAGCTTAGAAATTGAACTTTATCTGAAATTAATTGCAGTTATTGGTGTTGAATGGATATGTTATATACTTTTATTTCTCCTTTGTTTTGTTATATATGACAGCCTTATATTTATCTTACTCATGTACAGTAAACTGGTTTCCAGAAGCCACATTATCTTACTCAGAGATGGCAGACAAAAAGAAATAGCAATGCCTTCTACCCTTGAGCTGTGTATTTACATAAACCATGCTAGTATTTTTATAACTTAGTACTGAGATTAGATATATCAGCATCATTTATTATATGTTTTCTAAGCATTAGAAGGGCAATACACAGTGTAATTTCTCACTGCAATGTCATCTACTTTTTCTTGTTTTATCTGGATCATAATAACTGTGATGACATTACCTCAGGTTCTAGTCTAGAAAAATGCAGAGAATATCAAGATACAGTATCAGATATTTGTTGTGATGCCACTGCAGCCAACTTGTAATTTTTTTAAAAGAAAATAAAACAAAGTAACATATCTACCTACATCATCACTATCTTATCAGACTGAGCAGTTGTACAAGACTCATTACAGCCTGAAGGGTTTGATTGCAGCTCTTTCAAATGCTAAAATTGATATAGCAGTATAGTGTAACTCAAATAAGATAACTAGAAATACAAATGATGCTGTACAACTACTGTTCTTCCAAATAAAGAAAACTATTATTTTAGTGTGTCATTGAACTTCATCTTAATGAGAAATACTTGTCAGTTTGACACTATAATACCAAAGAATTATACTAAATGCATTTCATGGTAATAGCCAAAAGCAGATGTGAAATTCCATTTGTTTTCACTGCACAAAATATTTCATTATAAAGGAAGAACATAATTACTAATGCACCAGAACACAATAAAAATGTCAGAGGTCTATTTATTCGAAGTGAACATATGCTCTTTTACTGAAATGTAGGCGTAAGATAAAGAAACTCCTGCTGTCTGCCAATCGAGTGAATTGAGTTGGAAACCTTTAAAGAAAGTCCAGCAGGGCAAAAATGTCAGAAATGTTTTCTTTATTTCATGCCGGTTAGTTTACTGAAATGGTTCTGGCCATATTACTGCTCTTCCGTTCTAACTATAGTCTACTCTGGAGGATTAATTTGGGTACTAAAGGTTATTTAGATATTTCCTGAGCCTGTCAGCACTTAGAAATATTACCTTATTCAGTTTATATACATTTACCCATCTCATATTAGTACATTTCAAAACAGACCAAATTAAAACGTTTTGACTTCATAAGGAATTCACATGCAATAAGTTACATTCCCTTGCTTTTATAGTTTTTAGATTTTTTTTTCCTGTAAAGACACCTATATACAAAGTGGTATGTAGCATTATATCTTATCCCTGTTATGACAGTTATTCTATATAAATACATTTTCAACGGTGTATTATTTATTATTTAAATAAGTGTGTGTGTGTGTGTGTGTGTGTGTGTGTGTGTGTGTGTGTGTGTGTGTGTGTGTGTGTGAGTGTGTGTGTTTCTATGCAGTTAGGCATTTTAGCATGAATATTTAAATAACTGCAGTTTCTTTTTTTTTTTTTTTAATATTCTTTAGTTTGCAGAGATAATCATCTCTGCCATTTTGTTTGTCTGTTTGTCTACCTATCTAGCCATCTTTGGGAGTGTGGCTTTATACTGAGGATCCTTTTATTGACTCCTGATTATTAATATAAACCTGTTAGTACTCAGCTCATAAAACTTATTGATAGTGTTCATGCTGAAATTTATGAACAGTGGGGGTAAGGAAGCTTTCTTCTTGCCCCAAAATGTAATGAAATTGATAGAATTGCTTTTATAAGTTTTATTCCAGTGCTTGATGCAAGTAGGATTATTTGAGAATGTTCTTTGCCAAGGCAGAAGGTAAGTGGCTGTTTAACCCTAGATCTATTAATCTCTCATTATTTATCTATTTATCTATCCAGCTATAGGCCATCATACCATCCAATGGCTGATCTCTCTCTCTCTATCTATGAACTATTGGTGTGCTGGCTATATGATGCATGTTGCAGCTCTGCCCTAGTATCCAATTTGTCAAATGGATAAAATCAGTCATGTAAATGTAGTCAATAATTAACAGAAAATGTGGTGTAAAAAATCAAAAATCAAAAATGCAAAATGGAGACATCTTGAAAATCATCCTTGTCAAGAAGTAACTTTGTAAGTTGTTATAAACCCAGTGTGACATAGTACTTCTACTCAGTATGCATTTGTATGTGGGTCAGGATTTGACAATGGCTTTCAGTAATGTAGAGATTTTGCTGATTTAGGAATATAGTTTGCTTGTCCTGCTGTGGCCAGGTGGGGGGATACTCTGAGAAATCAGTCCATGAATTAGTACAAATCCCCCCCTATTTGTACATATTGTTTTGTGGTTTTGAGGATTATCGTTATTACCCTCTTGCACTGAAGACGCACAGCTGTGCGTAGGTAAACGTAAGCTTGTGTTGGAAATTACAGCATGCTGTACATCTTTTCTTAGTGTAGTACTTCTTGTTTCTTGTTTTTGTGAATCTGCCATTCAGGCACAGTCAAATGTTCCCTAGCATTGCTAACATTTTTGGCATGATAAGTTTGAACATTTGTACTTTCCTTTGTTGTGCAATAAAAACATTGAGTTTTTTTTTTTAAATGAATCTGGTATAGATGTTGCTTCTGCCTAGTCTATAGTTTAGTAAAGTGTAAACATGCCTTATTGTACCAGAAGTACATTTTTATGATCCCAGTCCTCAGAGGGTTGTTGCAAGAATTTACAATACAATTGTTTACATTTATTTCATACAATAAATTCACCTTCATATTCTTATATATTTTCAAAACTGTTAGTTGTTAAAGTCATTCCATCAAGCCAAGTCACATCGTCATTATCTTTGAGCTTAATATAGTCTGTATATTTTTTCTTAACAGCCAAGAAAAATCTGACATTTGCTAACAGCTGTTTAAATCAATAAAGAAAAAACAATTAAGTGTTATAATTTGCAAATCTATAAACTGTGTACCAGCAAAATCCACAGTCTTTCTATTGTCATGTATTTAGTCAGTATTTGCTACTCTTCTGTCAGAATATTCCATCCTCCACTGATGTCATCATCATCCCCCCTTTTGTTCACATTTATTACATGGGGTCAAGTTGTCACATCAACATTAGACAGTGTAACCAAATCATCTAGCCAATGTTTACACTACTGAGTGACATCACTGTGTCTTAATAAAATGATTTGCCTTATACGGGATAATTGCAGTACCTACCTACCTTAGTCCTGTGCTACATAGATCTTGCAATTCTAACACCAATCATGGAACGGGGGTTAATCAAATCAATACTTCTCTGCTGTTAGACAACTTTGGTAACAAATGCCAGGGCACACTTGTGTGGTACCATCCCTAAAGTGACTCTTTCTCTGACAAGTTTCATTGAGAAGAAAATTGCCCATAATGTGACCATGCATATTGACACTGTTTCATGTGCTGAATTTATGTATGAAGTACATACTTATGGTGACCTAGAGAAGGCCTTCTTTAACAACAATGATGAGGAGTAAAGTATTCAATGGTTTCCTCCTCCTTCTTCTTTGTATTTGAAATGAAGAAATGCAGGGCAGCTATTTACCACCACTTAATATCAAGAAGTAGCACTGTAACATCTTTTGGTATCAGTCTGAGGAGCACTGACTCACTTGCACTGTTGCAGTCAAATCAGTCCAGCATTGCTGATTGCTTTATAAGTGTTACTCCAGCTATGATTAAACCTTTTCTTGTCCATATGAAATAAACATCACTTAAAAGCACTAATAAGCATGTTGTGCATCATTTTTAATGAAATAGACAACACTAATCTCCTTGGAACCTTCTAGAAGGCAAATCCAGGTCTGGTAAGAAATATTTTGCTTTGTTGAATAAGTTATGACCATAATCATGCTAAACTGCATTCAGCAACTTATGCTGCAGTTTTTTATTTTCTATTCAAGCTGTTTAAGATCAAAGAGAACAGATTACGGTGTTTTGAGCACATGTGTAGAAAAGCAGCAGACAATCTGGTGAGGAAGATTTGGGGCAGACAGGAAGAAGGTAAGAGGAAGTGAGGACTTCCACCAAAGATGTGGATGGATTGTGTGAAAGAAGATCTGCAACAGTCAGGCATGAGTGTTGAAGAAGGCAGGAGTGTGGCACTGAATCGAGAGAGTTGGAGACAGTTAACATGATACCCCGACCCATGTAGAAAAATGGGAAAAAGGGGGCTGATTATGATGATGATAATAACGTATTTAGATTTCACACCATGAAAAGCTGTATGTATTTTCCATCTGGTTCCATCTCAGTGTGTTTCTGCATTTAATCTCTGCAATTATAATTCAACATGTGTTTAGAAAATGTGATAGTCCAGTTTCCACCTTCAGACTATTTATAAGTATATTGAATAGCATGGTTTCTGACACTTTCCTCTGAGGAACACCATAGATTCTCTGGTATAAAACTGTTCTGTGTTACATTAAGCTAAACCTAAAAAATTCAGACAACAATATTCAGAAGGTTTACAACAGTTATCTTACATAAAAGTTATATAAATTTTTCTCACTCTGCACTACCCATGGCTAATTTCTACAGAATTTTTTAATTAAATTTGATAATTATTTGTCTTGTACTCTATGTACACTGCAGGTCTGAGTGATAGGGAGCAAATACAACCTCCCACGTTGTTGTTGTTAGCATAAATAAAGCTGGATATTTAAAATATATTATAAATCAGTTATCCTAACTCAGAAGGCATGCACTAACAGATACAACCTAATGAACATAATGCAATAGGGTGCAGCTTTGTAGAGACATTGCTTATGTTAGCGGACCAAAGAATCATCTCACAAGGCACCTTTTTTATTAGCAACACACTTCAACTCTTAGTTTTCACAGTGCATAAATTAAACACTTGTAGTACAGCATTAGCTGTCAGCACAGTTATGTAACCGAAGTGCTATACAAACAGATCCAGATGAGCAAAAGTATTGTTTACATTTTAAAACATTCCTGTAGTATGCCTTTGCATTGTTTACAACTCACATGCTGATAGTAAAAAGTCATGAGTTTATTCTGCTTTGCCATGACCTTTCAGCCATTTGAGATATCAACTTGTGCTCAGTTTCCTGTTTTCTTAGGATTAAAAGTCTATGCTTAAATGACTGTGGAAAGCATTGTGCATATATGAAAATAAAATGCTTATCAGAAAATCAAAATTTCCACGGTATATTTGACATTGCTAGTACAAAGCCTACAGTACTGCATGATTTTATTTTAGGTAATATTAACCATGGGGTGATGCGACAGCCATTGTGTCAGTATTGTCTGTAAAAGTGGTTGAATGGAGATTCTGTCTTTGCACTGGCATATTCATAACAAGGCACTGGACTTTCTCTGTCTTAATGGGTTAAAGATCAGCTGCAAAACAGTTAAACTGAGGTCCTATGACCCCTCAGAACTGAGACCATTGTATTCACAGAGGACAGCAGCACAACAACAGCTACACAATTTCTCCCCCTGCTGTAGACACAGGGCTATGTGGTATCCAGCTCAGAGACCACACATGGTCATACAGCTTAAGCTTTGTTGTTTAGGACAAGGTGCCTAAAGTGTCTATAAATCACATGGCATCATTTGCTGTATTGACAGTCTTCTTTAAATGTAAGTTTTCAGATAACAGAGTTGTATGCTGTGCTCTCAGTATAAAAAAGTGGATCTGGACCAAAATCTTTCCATGTTAACAGGGCACAAAGTTCACACAAAAGAGTGTCAGATCAAAGATCAATCAAAACTACTGTAGTTGCAAAGTGCCTTAAAAAGCAATGGAAAGTGATTTAAGGATCAAAGTGTTGGGGACCAAGCAAGACTGCCAAAACAGAGAAAAGCCATCTTTGTGCAAATGAAATCAGTAAAATAAAATAATTGTGGAAGTCAGTGTGCCTGTTGATGATTGTCACTGTTAATGTGACACCGCGACCCCATAATCAAAAATGGAAAAAAGGGATTGTAGACGGATGGACGGAATGTGCATCTTAGACGGTAAAACAAAGAAAAGGACAACAAATACTGAATAAACGATGAAGCAGAATGCAAGGCAGTATCAGGAGAAAGCAACAAATACAGTCAAAGTAGCAAAGGTATAACCTGAGGAAATACTGCAAATACTGCTGCAGGCCTTGAAATTATACAGACGAGAAAAAACAGAAGGTGCCATATAAGACTTAACAAACGAAAGGAAATATGGTATGAAAATGAGTCTGAAGAAGAAGAGATATTTAACAAATATTAATTTTTAGTATTCACGTAACAAGAGAAAGACTTAATACAAATGATTTAAATAATTACTGATAAAAGTTAGAAATTAGTCTATTAACACGTGAAAGGGTTTTGGAAGAAGTATACTGAGATCTGTTAGCTTTCAATCCTACTTTCTTTTTTTTATTCTATATTTTACCCATCTTTTTGTTTACCTTGACTTTCTGGCATGCTAGCTACTCCCCATTCATTCCCCTAGCCCCCATGTCAGTCACCACCCAACATGACCCTATATTCAGGTGGATATATCAGGGAGATATTCCTACAGCCACAGACATGCAGTGGGTGCAAGCCTCCTGCTTCCCTTTTGCTTACAGCTGCATTAGTGCTTTTAGGGATCACTACCCTCCCATAAATAACCACTGGTGTATCATTGTTCCCCATGTCCACCATGCAGGAAGGAGATTAAGGCAATCAGTGAACGTGGATACCCAGAAACTTTAATTCCCAAGTGAAACAGGAGGTGGCTAGTGAGAGGACAGGCAAATATGCCCCAATCTTTGGAATTCCTGAAAGTAGCCCTGGGGGTAATCATTTAAGTTTGAAAGAAATTAAGAATGAGGGGAACTTTGGTTCGGCATTTATCACTGATTTTAGTGGGGATGCCAATGTTGTATGTAGAACCATCGAAAGGGAATGGACCAGGTTCAGTAGAATCAATGACCTTAAACTAGACTTTAAAAACCCTTTTAAATGTGTCTATAGGAAGGGAACAAGTATAAAAAATGTTTTGGAAGGATATTATGACTGCAAAGGGGGGTGGGGGGTGGAACCAGAAACAAGAAAGGGACATTCAAATGTGGGAGATGTGCGCAATGCATTTCATTATGAATACTGAACTAGTCCACCTGGATTCCAGAAATAGAACCATTATGGCAAGGAACTACAGTAACTGTGAGACCAGCAGGGTTGTATATCTTGCCTTATGTGAGTGCAAGGGATTCTATGTAGGAAAAACTGAGAGGAAGCTGAAAAGGAGAGTATATGAACATTTGAATGCCATAAGTAACAGAAATGTTAATAATGCACTATATAAGCATAGTATAGAATGTGGAAAAGGAAAGTTTAGTTTTTTGTACTTGAGGAGATCCCAAGAGATATGAGGGGTGGTATGTGGGAGACCAGAATTGAATACGGGGAACTTTACTGGCAGTTTTTTTTTAGAAGCCAGTAATTTCCTTGTCTAAATGATGGTTTGCCCCTGGCGCCAATTTTAAAGCTGAGAGCGACAAGATTATAACACTTACAAAAGCATCATTTTATTGTATTGAGTCACTGCACAAAGAGAGTTTGTGATTATTTTAAATGTAAAGAGCAAGTAGAGGTAGAATAAATAATAATTTATGAATTCTACAAACTTATATATCAAGTATTTTTATAATTTATTATCCTGAAGGAGAGATATTGTTTTAACATTTATTGATGTAAGCAGTTACAGGGTTTATTATATATCACAAATTGTATTAAAAAGAATTTTTAAACTGCAGAAATGTTGTTGTAAATTAAGTTGTTTATGTTAGTGGAGGTGAAAAGGATCGAGGGTAAATCCTATGAAATGCTAATTTTAGTGATATACTGTTTTTATTGGTGAATTTATATTTAATTGAAGTATTCAAGGCATGTAATTTAGTTTTTTAATTGTATCTGATAAAGATGAGGATGAAAACGTATTTCTAAGGAGTATCGTTTATGTGTTGTGCTTTCTTACTGCATTAAAACTGTGTTAAGCCCATCCATCTACTGTTTCCTGTCTTCTGGAGTTCCATTGAGGTGTGGATAACTGTTTTCTAAGCTGCAAGTGCACCTTTTTCTCCTTTATTGTGGTAATCAGTGGAAGAGGCAAAAAGACTGCCCTTCAAAGATTGGATTGGTGATTTCAGATTTCTAAAAGAACTAAACAGAGTAGCAAGGCCATTAACCTCTACCTTCAACAAATCATGGAAAGATAATTCAGTATCTAGTAAATGGAGATAAGGAGCCATCAAGAAACTAGGATTAAGGCAGTAATAGAAGACTATAGGCCAATTTGTTGGGAAATAATAGGTTAATACAGGACATTTTGTCAAAATTAGTTCACGGAATCACACTTCACCCATCGCATAGGACTGAATATAGTGTTTTTCAAAAGAAGTGTCAAATACATAACCCCCTCACCTTCAAAAAAAAGTGTTTTTCAGGCTAAAGTGAGGTCCATCCCACAATGACAATGTGTGGGATGAATGCCTCTTAACAAAAGGATTATTTTTGGTAAAACAATCACTTTACATGTTTGATATGTTATTTTCATTGAAAAATAATTTGGATAATCCCAGTCATTAACAAAATGACAAAACCATACTAACAAAATAATGGAATTATTTTTTAGGATAAAAACATTTTGAATATGACTAAGACAGCAGCTGACATGCATGTTTACATATACTAGGGCCTGCACCCACCCCAGCAGGTTATATGTATGTTTACATATGCTAGGGTCTGCACCCACCCCAGCAGGTGAAATGCATGTTTACATATGATATGCATGTTTACATAACATATGCTGGGGTCTGTACCAGCCCCAGCAGGTGACATGCATATTTATATATATATATATATATATATATATATATATATATATATACTAGGACCTGCACCCACCCCAGCAGGTGAAATGCATGTTTACATATGCCGGGGTCAGTACCCACCCCAGCAAGTGGCATGCATGCTTACATATACTAGGGCTTGCACCTGCCCCAGCAAGTGACATGCATGTTTACATATGCCAGGGCATGCACCTGCCTCAGAAGTTGACATGCATGTTTACATATACCAGGGTCTATACCTGCCCCAGCAGGTGGCATGCATGTTTACATATGCCAGGGTCTGTACCCACCCCAGCAGGTGGCATACATGTTTGCTTATACCAGGACTTGCACCCACCCTAGCAGGTGGCATGCATGTTTACATATACTAGAGCCTACACCCACCCCAGCAGGTGACATGCATGTTTACATATACCAGGGTCTTTACCCACCCCAGCAGGTGGCATGCAGATTTACATTTGCCAGGGTCAGTACCCACCCCAGCAAGTGGCATGCATGCTTACATATACTAGGGCTTGCACCTGCCCCAGCAAGTGACATGCATGTTTACATATGCCAGGGCATGCACCTGCCTCAGAAGTTGACATGCATGTTTACATATACCAGGGTCTATACCTGCCCTAGCAGGTGGCATGCATGTGTACATATACTAGGGCCTACACCCACCCCAGCAGGTGACATGTATGTTTACAAATGCTAGCAAATAGCATATGCAATAAATGGTTTGGCAAGGTTAGAGGAAAGGTCAGATGTCTGAAGTTTAATTTGGTACCAAGAAGTTCAAAATGATGTTTTGACAACAAAATTCCAAATTAAGGGTTCCATAATAGGAATAAAATATCTGACAACAGCATATATGAATGGAGCTTGGGATGTAAATCTAAGTGCGGTATTTTTGTGTCGAAATAGTAAGGAAGTCTAAGAAATGCAAACCAGGAGCTCAGTCTTCTATAAACCATACCTCTCAACTGCAGATATTTTTACAGAATGTCCAGCTTTTTGTTTCATATTTTTGGTCCATTTTTCATAAAACTGTGATTTTCTGGCAAAATATTGCCAAGTCATTAAAGATTGCTGTCAGAAAATAATGATAGATATTTGAGTTTCAGATTTCATACCCCTGTGAAAATTCATGCTAACACAAAACCTGTTTTTCTGTCAACTTTCTAAGTTTGTAAGAGCAATATTTAAAAATTGTCCCTACTTTCTGGGCCCTTTTCCCCATATTATTTAAAGCTTTGTCCAGATGTCTTGCTCTAAGAGGATGAGAGATATGCTACATACTTACAGCATATGCTAGTGTGTTTGGTGTAAGCACATCTGAAATACTGCAGAAATTAATGGAGACTTTGCCTTTACTAATATTTCATTAGCATAAAAGCTAAATAGGGGTAATAAAGAAACTGTGCAGAGTGCCCACCAGAAATATGTGAGAAGCAGCCCTAGAGAGAAACTGATAGTTTGCTGTAGGGCACATAAAGTAGGCCAAAATTAAATAAATATATGAGGAAAGATTGAAGGAAAATAGTTTATATGCCATGGATTATAGTAGTGTAGGGAAAAGTAATGGCTTAGTACTCCTAGGCAGCTGAATTCCAAGAAGCCAGCAGTAGACGTGATTAACAGAAGTAAGGAGTGCAGCTTGAATGCGCAGTGAGCGTGATACAGAAGCTTTGTCAATAACCTTTCTAATTCTTAGAAAAGACCATACATGGAGAGAACAATTAAACACAGGTCATGATTATGAGTGCAGGAGACTGACATAACACACTTCTATTGAGGTGTAGGAAGAAGAAAGTATCAGTTAACAAGAAACCATAGAGTATCCATTAGGTTGAATAATTGATAAACTGGTTCCCTATTACGAGATCACAGACGCAGTTTGTCGAATGCATCTTGATAGAACCAAAAAAAGCGAAAAGGCAAAATAACGAAGCGGCTTTTCAGCCGCTTTCATTACTTAGCCGTTTTTGGCACTGTAGTATGATCTCAGAGTTGGTATATTTAAGTAGGGGGGTGTGAGGGGCACAGCCCCCCACGTCCGTGGGTGTGGGGGGCAAAGCCTCCAACATTATGCAATGTTTTAAAGTTTTTTTTGTTTTGTTTTTTTGTTTTTATTTTGGAACAACGTTTTTTTCCCTTGGAAAAAAATCGCTGTTCTGAGGTTTTGACGTTGTAAGCTTTCGCTTACATGGGGTCGATTAATAATCGTTCGCTTTTGTAAGTATGTGACAATATAATATAGACCCGATAAATTATGTGGGTCAAGTAGTTCTAATCTGCCAACAGAGGCAGACATGATTTTTTTTTCTGTTAATGCGAGGAAACTGTTACATTTTACTAGTATGTGTAATGTTAAAATTCTGAACCTGCTGGCATCCTTCTGTTACTACTAGTGATATTAATGGTAGACAGAATAATATAATATGTTCCAGTCTGATATTTAGGTGGGTAGGGAAAAAGAAGGGACTCAGTATAAACCATTACAATTCTACCAGTCTGATGCTTCTTACTAAGGTGGAACTTCGAAAGGAATAGGGTTACCACCTGTCCCACTTTGCGAGGGACAGTCCCTCTTTGGGCAGTTTTGTCCTGACAAAAAATTGTAAAAATGGCAAATGTCCTGAGATTTTAGGACACAATTATTTCCTATATTTTATGTAATAGTTGCATAAAACAGTTATTCTGTATCTAAAATACCTAAATGTTATAAGAAACAGAATAAGCAACTAAAATGCTACAAGAATAAGCTTTTATTTAGGCAAGAAATTTAAGTTCTAACTTTTGTACTGACCGTGGGTATGTGTTGGCCTGTGAAATCTGATGTTTGTACCAAAAATGTCCCACTTTGCCCATTTGAAAAGGTGGCAGCCCTAGAAAGGAACAAACTCAGCAATAAACAAAAAGATGGCACGAATGTAATAAACCACCACTTTTTAATGTAAGCACTTTCATAAAAACAATGACATGTACTTTCTTCAGACCTGAAGAAGTACGTCATTGTTTGTACAAAGAGATGTGCTTTATAAATGTGTCATTACCTGCTTGGCACTGTACTGCTTTAATTGCATGGACTGTTAAAAGGTATTCAGGTATGCCATATAATGAATGTAGGCTCACTCCTGGGGCTTCTTGGTTGTCATGTTCAGATCTGCAATTGTTTACAACAGTGGTGTCTTCCTTAAACTACGCATTGTGTGATATGCCAAGAGTGTATGACATCTGCTGCCTATGGCCTGGGGCATAGCCGAAACGTATCTTTTTACTGAGCCCATCATATCCAAACAACGCATCAATAAATGAAAAAGTAAATTATGTACTCTGCGGTGTGTACATCTTGTATTCCTCTTGTTGGTCTAGTTATGCAAAGAAACCAGTACAACTTATTCTGCATTCTGAGTATATAATACTTTTATTAGGATTTAGTGTTGCGCCCAAGCCATAGAAAGGTAATTAGTATTTATTATTTAGTAATATAAGTTAGAAATGCCTCTTGTTCTACTCGGTCATGTAAAGATAAATTTACTGTAGCGATCAGTAGTACTATCCTACATGATCTTTATGACACTGATAACGTGTGGTAATTTGGTTTTGGGATTGTTTTACTGATTAACATCCACAGTAAAACTTCACTGAACAAAACCCAGAAGCAGGAAATAAGGTTTTAAAAGCAAAGCCCTGCATCCAAAGTTCACTTACATCCTCAGGTAATCTCAATAATCTCAAAAAGGTCATTTGTATGCCTGTCACAAATCTCAGGGAAAAAGCTTCATAAAAGTAATGCATCATGGAATACAAACAGTCTAGCATCACTGCATTGTATAGTAGTTATAGTAATATAAAATGGGTGGTCTTTAATAGATGTTTAAAATCGTTCTTAATTTTGTAGTTTTGCTTTTGAGAAAAAAAATGTTCAGTACTTTTCCTCTATATCCTTAACCATTCAAAAGTAGGAACATTCATCATATCACCTTCTGCTTCTCTCTACCATACTAGAAAGAAGTACTAGTCTGGCCTTGGGACCATGGAGAAGGATATCATTTGACCAATGGAACACGGTGAATGGCATCCATCTTAAGTAGTTATTTTGTGTAGAACATACAATCCTGCTGAAAATTGTTGAACATGCCAGAATTTTCATCTTGTGACAAAATTAGAGCAATTACAGAGACATATTTCTAAAAAAAAAAAAAAAAAGATGGATGAGTCATTCATGTTATGGTCCCATTCTCCATCCATGGAGGTCTCTGTACTCTTCCTGTCTTTGGAGTATTGTAAGGAGTTCAAAGGGCAGTAAGACAGTTAACAGTCATCAACTATAGAAGTCCTGTTAAGTAATCAAAAGTCTTTTATCGTGTTATACAGAGTTTTCTACTGTGGCCAGCGAGTCCTTTTAATACTGTTTAGAAAATGGTAAGGAAATAATACAATTAATTTAAACATAAAAATCAACAGAATTATCAGAAACTCCCTGTATAACTGTCAGATACAGTTTACATGAAAAATATCCATGTATGTGTATCATCTCTAGTTATAATTGTAGCCTATTTGATCACAACAAATGCAACAGGGACACAGTGGTAAAAAGTGAAATCCAGACTATTCCATCACCGAATGGCTTGCTTTTCCATGAATTGCCTTCATACTCTGCAGTTCAGCCATTTACCTAGAATTAATGCAATGCAGATGCAGAACACCTCTGTGGCATTCATGGTGTTGCCACTATGAAAATAATGAGGACAAACAACTCTATAGTAAAGTAAAAGTGCATTTACTCAGGATATTATTTTCAAAAAAATGCACAATTTGTAGCTTTCCCTACTGTTACTGTTGGGGGAAATACATATTCTGCAGAACTCAGACATCTTTAGTTTGCATTAACTGTTATTTCAAAAATGTCCCAGAGATGGCTTTGTGAATTCATTTGATCATTTCACTAGCTTAATGACTTTTCACAACTGTCATGAGAACAATAGGGGAAAATATATTAGTCCAGTTGCAACCCATATGAAACAATTAAAAAGCATGTATGCCATGCATGGACATACATCTTTGGCATAAGTTGTAACCCTAGAAATGCCTACTTTCTGCTATATCATAAAACAAAAAGTAAATCATTGAGGGTAGGCTTTTGAGAAAAATAGGCAACAGCAAATATTCTTATTTGTGGGAGAAATTGTATACTGCATTCTTACATGCTGGGTTGCCAGTGTACATGTTTGTGAGGTGGATTGTTATACTTTATGCCTTTTGTTCAAACCCAGAAGTTCATCAAGGTCAAGTAACCATTTGTCTTTGCTGTGAAAGTTATTTTGAGTCAAAAACTCTAAAAAGCAAAAGCACAAAACTGATGAATTATTATTTATCCATAATTAATTTTAGTAGTAATTAATCCTTGTCTGCCTTTTTTCTCTTCCCCACTCCATGTACATTACCCTAATGAACATTCCCAACAGCCTTGTGACACTGAGGCTCGGATACCTGAACTTTTATTCTTCCTGCTTTCTGCATGTACACATGGTTCGATGCAGTTTGATGTCTCCATGTACACGTGGTTCGATGCAGTTTGATGTCTGCATGTACACGTGGTTCGATGCAGTTTGATGTCTGCATGTACACGTGGTTTGATGCAGTTTGATGTCTCCATGTACATGTGGTTCAATGCAGTTTGATGTCTGCATGTACACGTGGTTCGATGCAGTTTGATGTCTACACGTACACATTGTTTGATGCAGTTTGATGTATGCATGTACACGTGGTTAGATGCAGTTTGATGTCTGCAGGTACATGTGGTTCAATGCAGTTTGATGTCTGCATGTACACATGGTTCAAAGCAGTTTGATTCCTGAATGTACACGTGGTTTGATGCAGTTTGATATCTGCATGTACACACGGTTTGATGCAGTTTGATGTCTGCAAGTACACGTGGTTCAATGCAGTTTGATGTCTGCATGCACATGTGGTTTGATGCAGTTTGCTGGGTAAGCAGACAATTGGATGGCAGTTTAAGCACTCAAGATAGGGGACAAGATCATGGCCCATGCATGACACAGTTTAGTGCTGAACATAGGATGGGCGTGTGCAATAAAACTTTTTTTTTTTTTTTTTTTTTTTAGTTTTGACTTTCTGTGCTGGTAGTACCTATTTCACTCCATCTGTTATCCATAGCATTCCCTTTCTGCATACTCCCATCATACAGTAACTACTTCACAATGGGGAAACAGAGAGTACAATACCAGAAGACTCTTTTAACATAATATTCACCCTAACTCCAGGCCAAGTTTTCTCTGCACAGGTGTGCATTCACATTTATTTAGGGTCATGGGGCAGCACAGTGGTGCAGCAGATAGCATTGCCACCTCACAGCAAGATGTTTTCTGGTTTGATTCTTGACTGAGCTGACTTCTGTGTGGAGTCTGGATGTCCTTCCTGAGTTTGTGTGGGTTTTCTGCAGGTGGTCCTATTCCCTTCCACATCCCAAAGACATGCAGTAAATGGACTGGATACTCAAAATTGGCCATAGATGTGAGTGTGCATGTGTGGTATGGAAGAACAGCCATGGCAGGGCTAACCAGCTGGTGGTGCAATCCTTGGCTCTCATTGAAGTGACACCTCAACCCCGAATATAAAATGGGAAAAGGGGTTGTGGCTGGATGGATTTGTAGCATCATAAGAGCAGTATTATGGGATATGGCTGTAGGCATCCATGATGAAACAGTTACTTTATGCTGGGATGGGGTGTGCAGGATATAGAAATAGTGCTGATGGTGTGATTAGTGGACTGCGGAGAGTTGTTGTCATCAGTGTTGTATCTCCCTATTTATAAACTTTTAATATATTTTTTTACTGAATAAAATTCGCCTCAAGGAAAACCTAACAAACTTCATAATAATATAAAATATAGTATCTACTAGCATGACATGATTATAGATGAAATGTGGTTTGATAAAATACTAGACCTTAGTCTGTCTTTGGAGGGGGGGGGTGACTGCCTTATACAGAAATTCCTTGGCTTTATGTATTTCCTTGGTTATGAACATATGTAAACAAGAGTTTTCCAGATGAAGTATTCTGCAGTGTTTGCCCTTACAGTACAGATACAAAGTAAATATTAAAACAATAAGTAAAAAGGTCACACAGAAAACCCAGCCAAGCTTGAATTTCCACTGTGTGATTCCGTAAAGCCTCTTGTATTAGAAGTAACATGGGATATATGCAAATAAACCCTTAGGAACATCAGGTGGTTTACCTATATGTCAGTTCTGAATGCCCATGACCTTTTTCCTTTTTAGGGCTGTTATGTAAAATTCAGGCCAGTAAAGCCAAACCCTACTAGCTGTGGACATGCATGTTTCTGCCTTCTTATGGCCTCATCAGTACAGCATAAGTGGACTGTTTGGCTAACATTTGGAAACACAGGTTTGCAGAACTTAGCTGATGTCCATAACCATTAAGGTGTCTGCAAGATATCCCAATTAATAAATTAAAATAATGAGTGACAAGGTCACACAGAAAAATCGATCAGAAAAAACTAAAACAAAAACCCAGCCAAGCTAGATTTTCCACTGTGTGTTCTTAAATCTCTTGTATTAGAAGTGACATGGGATAAATGCAAATAACCCCTTAAGGGCATCAGCTATATGGCAGTTCTGAATTCCCATTACTTTTTTCCTTTTTAAATCTGTTATGGACAAGTTCAGACCAATAAAGCCTAACATATATAATTTTACGACTTTGCATATTTTGCTCAGTGGACTCTTTCTGTTCTCTCTGAGCATTCTTATGGCAAAGCATGCTATTGCTTTGAAGCTGTATTACATTTCACAGTGGTCTTGACTCTCATCCACAAGTACATCTCTTTCATCTGACCTTTTTTTTTAGCCTGACAGATTATCAAGTTCCCTATTAAATCCCTATTGGCCAATTTATTCCTCTTCAGGGTGATAGCAAGGCCTGTTCCTTCCCCATTTGAGATGCAGAGTGCAACACCCCAGTCAAGGCAGAAGTCAAGACCATTCATTACCAGCTGAGGCAGGGGTACCCTCACCAAGGAAGGATCCTAGTTGGACCATTTGTTCTTTGCATAGGTAAGAGTCAGGCACCAGAGGTGAGCTGCATTTGTGCTGGAATATCCAACCCCTCCCCAGTGTAACCCTTCTTGTTGTGGCTATAACTGCTGCTAGGGGGATGAGTGCATACATGAAGACATGCCAGTTCTCTAAGCTTGCCATGCAGCATGGTCATCACAGTGGCATATAGTGACACATGCTAACACCTCACACTCTTTATAGGTATCTGCACTGTAGCAGCTCTCGCCTTTTCCTTTCCTTCATGGTGGACAGGTTGACACTGGTCACTCATTCTCACCCTTCCGACCAGCTTTAACAACACAGTGTGTACTGTCACACAAACAGTACCAGGCCATAATCAGGGCTTTATATCTCTATGCCACAGATCTAGACCTTCATTTGACTTTTTGATAGCTTCATCATAGTATATACCATCACTGCTTACAGTATAGATGCATTTCTGATTTGTAGTGTTGTTTAATTTGGGGACCTGATCACCTTGTAGAAGAACCTTGGGATATTTGCATAACATACACAGAGTGATTCAGCACTGTACTGTGTTTGACTCCTATGGAAAACTAGAACAGTAGGATAACATCTTGGCTTCTCTGCATTATATGTATGTACTTGGATAAATATGTCCACAGACAGTCATTAAAATTCTCAGTCTTTGAAGAAATGTAGCAGACACTGTGCTTGTACTAAATGGTCCCTGTATTGCATTCATGTTATATTACAGACAGCACGCTGTTGATTTTAAAGCAGATGACAGTTGTTAGATCTTGTGAAATGGACATTCACCTGTTTTCTGTGGGCATAACTGGTTAAATTCTGAAATGTGTGAGATTTCCAGGATTTATTTTTACATTAATTATGCAATGGCTGCAAATTTGGGGAGTATTTTAACCCATACTTTATAATGTTGCCAATGCAAGCAGATACTATATGTGCAACTCCACATCTTAACATAAACTAATGAGGTTCTCTAAATGCTTAATGATGGACTAAGAGAGCTTCTTGGCTGACAGCAGCCAATTAATAATATACTATAATTCCCTAACTGTTTCTTAGTAGACTAAAACAGTATTAGCTGTCAGAAATCAATTAATAATATATCATGCTGGCATTTCACTTAAGTATCCGTATTAACACAATGTTATTTTTATTAAATGTTAGTCAAAGTAGAGGAAGAATAATGACATATAGGGTTTTGTTATAATGTTTTGCACTCCATAACAGCCAGAGGAATATAACTATGTCTAAAATACTCTGAAACTGTTGGTGTTTGCCTTTTAACTAAGTCTTCATTCCGAAATGTCAATTATCATGAATGTTATTGTTGAGAATGAGAAGGATCACTTAGGATTGCATTCCACCGAAGATTTTGTTTATTAGATAACAGAGAAATTCTGTAACTATCATCTTAATACTGGGGTGTGGGTCAAATTGTAGCTGCTGGACACATCTCTCCCTCTTGTTCCATAACTATTTCATTCCTTACCATGTTCCAGTGTTATGGTGGATACTGTTATAACTCCTGCTCAGAAAGGCTCTGTGGGATGTTGAGTCAGACAGAGGTGAGCAGTGGAAACTGGAAAGGCTAGGAGAGCAAAGGTGAATGCAAACAGTTGGAAAGTGTAATGTGTAATCCAGTTATCAGGAAAAGAAGAGCGGAGCCAGTTAAGAAAGCTAATTGAGATTTATTACATGAAAGTGGGACAGCTCACAGAAAGAAGAGTCTTCAAAGCCAGTACAACAAAATGGTTTGTGAGACTGGACTTGTTTTCAGGTATTAATGTGTGAAGGCACTAAAATCCACATTAAAGTGAATGTTTGAAATTCTGCAATATGAGAAGGTGTTCTGCTAAAACTACCCAAACAAGATGCAAGAAATCAAGAAATTAGAAAAGTGATGAAATGACCCAGCAAGTGTTGAATTATTTTGTAAATATGAACACTATATATTGTATTCTTGTTTGATGGAGTAAAAACACAGGCCTCATCAAAGTCAGGAACTCTTCATGCAGGGTTTAGAAGGACACCTCTAACTTAGTGGTTCTTGGTTTTCTTTCTTTCTTTTTTTATTGAAGGATAACAGAAAGCGGTGAAGGGACTGGGTGTGGGAAGATCTCTGAAAGTCAGGCATAAGTGTTGAAGAAAGCAGGAGTGTGGCATTGAATTAAGAGCAATGGCTGCAGTTAACACGACACCCTGACCCCATGTAGAAAATGGGGGAAAGGAGTTCGATGATGATGATGATGATGACGATAACAGAAAATCGGAGTCATGAGGTTGTTCTGATCTTGTTACAGTTGGGTAGTAGAGAGTATAAGTTGCCCTAACAAAAGGAATCTACTTTGCAATGTATTTGAGTTAGTCAACACATTACAGGATGGAATCAAATGCACTTTTTTGCCAGTTACAATGAGAGAGGCACTAATAACTTTCATCTAGGGAAAAGGAAAATAATATAGGATTTACTAGCATTTAGTACCAGATAACTGGCAGTTAAACAGTTATAAAATGATATTAGGTGTCCTGCTGAAGATGTGGAATGGTCATATAGTTCATAAGCAGTAAATAACAGGTTCATATGTGTAAAGAATGTAGTTAAAGGATGAGAAAGGCAAGACAAGGTTAGTAGTGAGTACACTGGAGCAGTAGGGTTTAAACTGGAAACATCTGACAGTGCAGCAGCTAAAGGAGAAGAAGCCAAGAGCGCAGTTCTGAATCTGACTTCTTAGGCTCAAGTCTGACAAATACTCCTAAGAAATCACACCTGAGCAATGGAGAACATTCTTAACACAGATGTTTCCCTAAAAGTCCAGTATATGTAATTATATCAAAGGCTTTGGGTAAGTCTTTTGCAGCACTTATTCCTTAGCCTTAGTCAATCTGTCATGTCATTACTGCCATTTCTTAGGTTCTGAAAGGTGGCACAGAAAGTGAGGAATTCATAATTGCACAGCACATTTTATGCAACTGATTCAAAAGCAGTTTCTATGCACGGTACTTTGGCTAACAGAAGAATGACTGATCATTGAGAAGTGGCATTCAGAATGATCCGATATGATCCAGGGTGCACCATCACCCACTCAACCTGCAGATTGCAAGTGTTGGTTTTAAAGGAAGGAAGTGCTAAACAAGTCAAGAGTTAAGTTCCACTTCTCCTTATGAATAATGCCCTGGATTCATTTACTTCCATCTAGATATTTAATAGGAGAGCTACAGCAACAAGCTGGGTAGATCAGGCATGAGTATAACTGAGTCGGAAGGATGTCACATCTCTGCAATACTGTTTAATCGCACCTCTTTTGTAGCATTCAAATGCATGAGTTTCAAGTTATAACATGAGACTAGAATGTTAAATTCAGCACCATGTGTGCTAAGTGCTATACTAGAATGATTCCACACCAGACTGGTATTGCAACCATTGTGGAAGGTGTAACATGAAATATTTTAGAGAAAGTGTTACAAAATAAGAGGGCTGGACTGGGTTATAAGGCTTAACAAGCAAAATACCTTTTGGAACAGTAGCTTGAAATAAAGCAGACCAAGATTTTTAAATACCCAGGTGGTATGGGATTTCATTTGTATATTAATAAAACAGCCTATAAATAAAGAAAGAGCTATATGAACTACATGGTGAATATGCTGCAATAACTGGAGCACCTAGCTGTGCTGAATGGCTTAGGTATCAACTACTTCATACCAACAGCTGTATCATCCTTAAATGCTAGGAAAGTGCAATTTTTGTTAAGAAATGAGCAAGATGCATAAGACATTTATGAGTTCTGAGAAAGGGCTCATAGATCTCATAGAATCATAGAAAAATAGAGTTTTTGTGTGAGAAGTCATTAAATTGATACCAGAAAACAAAAACTTCTTCAATGTGATCAGGATGCTGCCTTGGTTATCACCAATGATGGCCATTTCACTGGGTTCAGGCATATTTTCAGTATAATATGATGCTTTTATATGCTGGCTAAACTGACTTATGATATCTTACACAGCATATACTCAAATATCTCAAAGTGTAAAACCTGACCTGATTCGTTATCTATCACATAATAAGTGTTTCTCCAAAAACAATATTACAGGTTATTGCATAGTATCAGATAAACTGGTTTCAGTGCAGTTAAAGTATTAGTCAAAATCAGAAAAGCTAAACATTCTTCATATCTTTAATGACTTCATCAGCATAATACAATTAAATTTAGCATAAAAAAGAAATGGCTAGTGTTTATATACTGCAAACATCATATAGTGGCCAAATTGAGGGAGAGAAGTTTCACAGAAAGCTTATAAACTGAAAACAAAAGAAAAATAATCAAAACAATTTCCTTTAAAAATATACCACAGAAACCATGGTTACAAAAACACTACAGAAAATAAGAAATAACATATTTTAGTCCAAACAATAGTACTTTCATGTCAAATATAATAATACAGTGATTTTCAGTGTTTTACATTGTGGCACAGTTAGTAATGTAAATGTTGCCATGATATACCTCTATTGTGAATTAAGTCATAACTAAGATATTTTATCCTCGCTACTCACTGTAAGACATAAATTATATGGTACTATAATATTGCAGCAACAAAACAATTTAGCAAGCCTTTAAATTAAATTTAAGTACCTTGCACTGAGTAGGTAATAAGAACCTGAGTAAGTGCATGTCTACTCAAGCTCCAAAAAAAGTCACCATGTGGACATAGCTTGGCAGAATCAGACTAGCTCATACACTGCATGCCATTCACTTTTCTCTCCAGTAGGAGGCAGCACTGCAGCAGGCCAGAGCACCACACTCCTCCTAGGATGACAAGCTGGTATCAGCTACTCTTTTCTACTCTCCTCTGTCAGCTCATTCACAAGTAGCTACATGATCCTAGATTTTCTGATTCCAGCTGGGACTTTGTCTTTCTTGTACCATGCAGCCAAGAGTCCAACAAACAAACATTCAGTAAACACTTTACCTTCTTAACTAGTTTAGTGGATTTGCACAAAGCATATAACACAAAATTTAAAAATCATTTTAAAAGTATATGCATATCATCTGATAGTTGCAAGCCATTCCATTCCCAGTCTAGCTCGGGTTTTTCAGCCTGCCTCAAGCTTTGTGTATTCTTCATCATTCTTTGAACAAGGGAGGGGTACTATCCATAGGTAAGGTAAAAACAATCAGCTTACTTCGGTTTCTGTTGCCATCCGCATATCCTCTTTTGTCTAATACAGATTGTGCTGATCCTTGCAAGGCACTCGGTTCACACACACAAACAGTGAATCGGAACAGTAATACTACTGTCAAATATGCTGCTGCTGGCACATTACAGGTACAGGTTGTAACAAGTACAATAATCACAAGAAGTCAGGTCAGGACTGTATGACAGAAGGCAGAGTATGAAAAAACTCTTTGGAATTTCCTTTACACTGCTACTTGCAATGCTCGCAGTGAGTTGTAACTGCTGCTAAAGCTCCAGCTGGGTGATTTACATACACACGCACTCGCGCACACACACACACACACACATATATATATATATATATATATATATATATATATATATATATATATATATATATATATATATATATATATATATATATATATATATATATATATATATATATATATATATGTATACACACTCACACACACATAACATACACACTCATGTACACACACACACACACACACACACACACACACATATATACACACACACATAACATACACACGTGTACACACACACACATACATACCTACACACTCATGTACACACACACACACACACACACACACACACATGCATACACACTCACACACACAAACGCACCCACGCATACATACACACTCGTACACACACACACACATACACACACACATGCATGCACACACATACACACACACACACACACACACACACACACACAAACACTCACACACACATATATGCACACACATATACATAACATACACACTCATGTACACACACACACACATACACACACACACTCACACATATATAACATACACACTTATGTACACATGCACACACACACGCACACAAACACACACACACACACACACACACACACACACACATATATACACACACACATAACACACACTCATGTACACACACACTCACACACATACATACACACTCACACACACATACGCACACACGCATACATACTCACACACACATACATACACACTCATGTACACACACATACATGCCCACAATATATGCACACACATACATACACACTCACACACACATACATACATACACACTCATGAACACACACATACATGAACACATACACACACACAAACACTCACACACACACATATATACACTCACACACACACTCACACGCACACACACACACACATACCTACACACACACACACACACATACCTACACACTCGTATACACACACACACACACACACTCATGTACACACATACATGCACACACATACACACTGACACACACATACAAACACACACACACATACCCACACACACACACACACACACACACACACTCACACATACATACACACTCACACACACACACACATACACACTCATGTACACACACATACATGAACACACACATATACACACTCACACACATACATAACATGCACACTCATGTACAAATACACACACATACACGAACACATACACACACGCACACACATACACATTGACACACACATACATACATGCACACTCATGCACACACACACACACACACACACATACACACACTCACACACATACATACACACTGACACACACATACATACATACACACTCATACACACTCACACACATACACACACATATGCACACACACACGCACTCACACACGCACACTCACACCATACACACACTCACACACACATACATACACACTCATGTACACACACATACACACGCGTGCGCGCACACACACACACTCACTCACACACATACATACATACATACTCACACACACATACATATATACACACTCACACACATACATACACACACATACATATGTACACACTCGTATACACACACACACATATACACACACATACATGCACACACATATGCACACACATACACACACACACACAAAATTCAAAGCAGTTCAGAAGCAGGAGCCAAAACAAAACTTGATTGCACACCTCTGTTGGTCTGGCATACCATATCACACCATTTGAGCCCTATTGTGATATTGCACTGCACAAAATTATTTTGGATTTTTTTCCTATGGTCTTCCTTCAATCATTGATCTCACCCCCACACTGACCTCTCTTTTGACCTGTTCATTCTCCTGTGTATGAGAGCCCTACAACTCATTCATGAGGGTTGAGCAGACAAGGATCAGTGATGCCATTCAAAAGGATGATGGGAATTTTCTGTTTAAGGCCTTACCTCCCCTGAACATGTTCATTTGTCACCATTTCTTGTTTACAGGAGACTTCCCAATATCCTCACAGGCCCCTATTTCACAAACAGAACATTTTAATGATGACCTTATGATAGCAACCTTTAGACAAAAAAAGTTGTTGCATTAAAGAAAATACAACCTGTTAAGAAGCATTTTTTTAACTACAGAAATAACCACTGTAGCATTGTTTTCCTACTACTGGCTAAGAAATTAAGAATCTAAGCAGGGAAGAAATCTGACAATAAATAATCCAGTAACATTTGAATCACTGGCATCGTAGGCACTATCCAAACTCTAAGACAGTTCCTGAAGAAAACATTCACGTCTAACTGTTTGGTGTTGTGAAAAGTGATAGTTCCTCTAGGTGTTGGATGGGTTTGTCTGACAACCATTTAAAATAGATAGGATAATGATCATAAATTGCATAAAATGTGTGATATACAGATGTTTGAAAGTTTAGAAGTCAACATCCAGTTAATGAGTTTTCTAGAGTAACCTCTTGGCAACATCTGCAGTCTTGGAGATAGAATTTAGAATAATCAAGATTACATGATAATATCAAAATATGTGCAAACAGAAACCTTAGAAATGTACAGTTATCACCCAGAATAAGTGTTTTACTGCTGTCAGTATAGATGTTGTATGTGCAGAATGGGTCTATATTAGATCACCGAATGCTTAAAGAAGCGAACTGTGATTAATCAACCCTATGTAAGTGAAAGCTTACAATGTCAAACTGTCAGAATAGTGATTTTTTTCCAAGGGAAAAAAAAAATCACTGTTCCAACAAAAAAAAAAAAAAAAAAAAAAACACTTTAAACATTACATTAAGTGGGGGGCTTCACCCCCAAGCCCCCCTACTTAAATATACCAACTCCAAGACTGCACTACAGTGCCGAAAATGGCAAAGTAACAAAGTGGCCAAGCAAATTCTTTCCCAGGGAAAGAATTTGCTTAAAACCCGCTTCGATATTTTGCCATTTCAGTCTTTTAAGTTCGACCGAGACACATTCGAACGAATGTGTCTTCGGTCTTCTAATAGGAACCCATGCAGAATCCCTCTAAGATTATCAGGTCCATGTTTACATGGATTAATGAAAAAAATAAACCTTGAATCCCTGAAACATATTCACCTGAGCAGAGAAAACTATTAAACAGTTATACACAGCTGCAGTTTAACAGGATGGGATCTGGAACGCTGAAATAAAGATGTAAAATAAATGTGTCACTACTTCCGTTTTGCCTAAGAAAACTATAGCCTGGTCACCAGAAAGAAGAGCAGTAAAGATGGATGGAAGGAAGGAAGGTGGTTGTCAAGTTTCAGATACTTTCTCAGAATTGTGTAATTTAGTCTGGGTCTCCACTGCGAAGTGAATTCTTGATAGAAACTTAAGTTTTCTATGTAATACAAGGAGGCAGAGTTACTCAGGTTTTGAGAAAATAACCGAGATTGCATCATTAGACTAAATTTGTGTTTAGTGTCTTTTCATATGAGAAGTAAGCCTAAAAATCCAGGCAGTAACTAGCAGTAAGCCATTAAGTTACTTAAATCAGAAACTGAGAAATGATGAACATAATCAGAGGGAGCTATAAAATGTGTAAGAAACTAGTGGCTGTTCTTAGCAAGCATCAGAGAAGTTAAAAGAGCTTTAAGTTGTGGGCTTGAAGAAAAATATCTGTACAGTGAAGTGTAAGCTTGAAATATGCAATTATGAAGGAAGAAATATGCCGTATTAAATTAATTAGAAAATTAAAATGAAACACCAACATACTGTGGCAGACTATCATTTTTAATTCAGTGCATTTTATTTTGATCACCTTGGTCTCTTTTCAGACAGAGTTCAGGTCATAACAGTATTACACAACTGTAGAAAGGCAAGCACAAAGACAGTATAGGTGAGGTCGCAGACTATGATAAAAACCCTCCTCCTTTTACCAGTTAAGTTCTGAAAGCTGCCTGTAAATCCCATAGGATTATGAGGCTTGAACTTCAAGAAGTAAGGTGTCATATCTAGCCATATGCGCATACAACTTATGAGCTTTTTCACTTAACCATAACAGCTGTCCCAAGTAGTACTGCTGTCTTTAAGCACTGTAACGCTTCAACAATATTTGTTTAAGCATACTCCCTTATATTCTAAAAATCTGACTAAATTATCCAAAAATTCTCTTTTTGTTATGCCAGTCTGTATCCACATATAATGGCAAAACAATGAAGTATATTCCATGTTTTAGATCCTAACTTATGCCCATGACTAAACCGTTTTCTACTGTTATCTTCTTGTCAGCCTGACCCTGGCTTCTTAGTATTTCAAATCTAGCCACTAAATGTGCTTCATATAATGCTTTCCATTTTGCTGTGTGAGAGAGGGTTAACATTCTGCAAGAGAATTTCTGCATCATTTTATATTTCTATGGTTACCACGTCTTCATTTTACCCAGACTTGTCCTTTTGCTGACAGCTAAATTATATCTAGGTGGATTGGTGATGAAGTACTGTTTTGTCTGCATTTTAGGGTTTCACTGATAAAGCTTGACAGACACTAACTATTGCATTCAGCATGCCCCTGCATTCCAATAAAAATGGAAGACTTGCATGCAAACAGACCTTCTTCTCTTAAATGATCACTCAGTTTTGAATTGTGCGCATGACTGCTGTCTAAAATATTTTTGTGATTTTTTTTGGTAGTCAGTGAAGTATGGACAAAATGTTCTGAACCGGCAGCTTCATTCTTTACTTTGGCAAATAAAATCTTAGCTGGTTAACTTAAATACAAAATCAGCGATATATGTTATGTGTATCATACACTTTACTTTGGTTAACATGCCACAAAACACAATGATGGAATAGTTACTAGAGCCTCCCAGTTTTGTTGTTTACATACTGTTCATACACAGAACATGAACTTGCAGTGGAAACCCAAAGGGCATTTCCTAGCCATGCCCTTATGAAATGCTGAGAATGTAAAACCCAACCGAAGCTTTGGCTTTCAGCTTAATTTTTTTTTTTTTTTTTTTTGTTATCATACTGTTGCTAGGTAATGAAAAAGCTGTGGTATGAACAGCCTGCTATTCTGTGATGGGCTAAGGCATGGGGAGAATTAACACTGCTTGGGAATAATGCCAGAAGCAATGCCTGAATTTTGAAAAGTAGCACTGACTAAATTACATCTCATCATTTAAGTGTTCACAGACCTATAAATTCTGAAACAGAAAAGATGAGCTACTGATAAGAAAAGAATGAGTTCTTTATACTCTAGTTAAAACAAAATGCATTTCTGTTCTTATTTAAGTTTTCCATTTTAATACAGTAAAACACTTTTTGTTCATTTCTTATCTCTCTGGTCAGTGCATTTCCATTTGCTAAAGCCATTACATTTAATCGCTTCATATAACAGTACTCACCCTGATGTTATCTCTGGAAGACGAGCACTTTTGTTTGCTTAGAAAAAGGGCATTTAGAGCGACACTAAGATACAGTAAAAATAATCACAAAACAAACAAACAAAAATTACCAAAAATATGTAGAAATCTGCAAAACATGCATACCAGACTAGAACATGTGAACTTGCTGTCATAAAGGTCCAAACAAATAACAAAGCAGAGGTTGTGTAAATCACTGACTTTGTGTTCAAATCCACATCCATTAGGAAGGTGTACTTATGTGGTGGACGGGTGTTGCAATGTGAGAAGTAGAATATATTCACTAGAAAACTATGGCATGGGAGAACTGGATACGAAGTGAAACTCATGATCTGCTACAGGTTCTCTAAAATGTCATTATGATTATCACTGGGGATTTGTCTCCATTTTTGCCAAAATTAGTGAGGAACAAGTTCACTAAATAATGAGACAGTTTCAGACTTCATATCTTTCAGAAAATGCATGGTAACACTAAACCTTTTGTTCTTGCAACTTTCTAAGTTTATACAACCAATACTTATAGGTTCATAGGTTCATAGGTTGATACTAGGCTATCTGCCCTAGGGCATTTATAAGCCTAGCCAGAGTGTGTTTGGCTTTTGCCACCCTTTTAGATTAGTTGACTGTGCCTATGTATAGTAGGTCACAGAAGGTAGCCCTTTTAAGGTTAGTTTACTGTACGTCTGTCAAGCAGGGACACAGAATAGATCCCAGGGGTAAACTTACGATCTCCCATCCACTCGTCAAGATTTCTCCTGAAGAGGGTCAGTGAGGGGCTCTGTCTAACATGGATTGGGATTTTGTTCCAGAGTGAGGGGAGCCTCTGGGATATGAATCTGTCCCTCCAGCATGTCCTATTTATTTCTGTGCTGAGGTTCAAGTGCCTGGAGTGTGTAGCTCTAAGGGATTTGGATTTCCTGAGGTGAAGCATGTCCATTAATTCTGGGTTGGACATGGCTTTATACATCAGACACAGATCGCCTCTGAGTAAGTGGTACGCAACTGAGTAGAGCTTGAGTTTCTTTAGCCAAACTGCATAGGGCATCTGTTTGAGCCCCTTGACCTCTTGGTGAGATACTTTTGGGGTCTTTCCAGTTGCTGAATGTGTCGGGTAAGGTACATCCCAAACGGGGCATTGTACTCAATTATGGGCCTGATAAGTGATGAGTAGAGGGGCACAATGACCTCTCTTGATCTAGATGTGAACCCTTTCGTGATAAGGTGGGCTATATAGAAGGTCTTTCTAACCACTTTGGCAACGTGATTGTCAAAGGAGAGATTGCTATCTACTTGGGTCCCCAAGTCCCTAATTACTTCTTCCAGATTAATGGATTACCACCTATGTGGTAATTTGTGGGCACTTTGTTTTTCCCAAAGGGGATGACTATGCACTTTTTGGCATTTAGCTTTAGGCCATGGCTCTGGCACCAGTTATCCATCTCTGTGAGACCCTTTTGGAGGATGCTTGTGTCAGCCGGAGAGTAGATTACAGCACCCAGTTTGCACTCATCTGCGAACTTGGTCAGCCATAGTCCACCCGTGTTAGCCTGTACCTCGGAGAAATATATACCGAACAAGAGAGGTCCCAGGACTGAGCCTTGTGGGACACCATTTGTAACTGGTTCAGAGTCTGACATGGCACCTGCTATTCTGACCATGTGCGTTCTATCCCTGAGCCAGTTTGCAACCCATCTTGTGACATAGGGGTTGATATTTAAGCTGGTGAGCTTATTTATGATGCCCGAGTGGGGTATTGTGTCGAAGGCTTTTGCGAGGTCCAGGTAGGCTGTGTGGACTACCTTCCCTTCATCTATGGCTTTGGTAACTGTTTCAAAGAAGTCGACCAAGTTCAAGAGGCAAGATCTGCCCATAACGAAGCCGAATTGGGTAGGATCCAGTGTCTGGAGGTTCCCAATGTCTTTGTTTATGATTTCCATGATGATACACTCCATAGCTTTGTAGACCAGTTTAGTCAGGCTTATAGGGCGATAGTTTCCGGGGTCTGTTGTGGCACCACCTTTGTCGAGTTGGACCACTGTTGCTGTATGCCATTCCTTGGGTACATATCCTGTAGTAAGGCTGGGATTGAACAGTGACTTTATATGAGGGTTTAGTTCTTCTTTGAGCTCATGTAAGACGCAGCCTGGGACACCGTCTGGTCCCATTGATGCTGTGTTTTTTGTTTTGGAGAGGGCAGCTCACACCTGTGCATCTGTGATCTCAGGAAGGCTACACTCTGTTGGGATAGACATTTGGTCTTTTGGAGGGGAAGTGGGGGGGGGGGGGTTGGACTGAACCTTTCTGCCAGGATGTTGGCAATGTCTGTGGGTTCAGTGTATTTTTTGTCATTTTGCACTAACTCAGAGCATATCTGGGAGTTGCCTCCCAGGTTTCTGACATAACTAAAGAAGGCCTTGTGATTATCTTTAGTGTCTTGTGCAATTTTTCTTTAGAAGCTGGCCTTAGATGATTTTATGAGGGATCGTAGTTTCTTGCTAGTACTGATCAGTGACGCCTTCTCTTTTTGGGATTTTGCTCTGTCATGTAGTAGCTTTCTCCTTCTGTTGTATAGCTTATTTATGGCTGGGGTCCACCAGACAGGTCTCCTGCCTTTGAAGGAGTGAGTCTTGGTTTTATTTGGGATAGCATGCTCCATGCATTCCTGTAGGTGTCCATAGAATGCTTTTGTAAAGGATTCTGCATTTTGGGTCAGATTTTCCACTGGCCCGGGGGCTTTGAAGGATTCCACCTCAGTTTTGAGAAGTGTGAAGTTTGCTTTTGAGAAGTTCTTCACCGTGGTTTCCTTGGCTAGGGGTGGGGATGGAATATGGATGTCCAGTGAGATTTGTTTATGGTCTGATCTTAGCAATGAGGGGTATACCTCTGATGTGGAACATAGAGACCCCATGTTGGTGATGACCAGATCCAATATGTTTTCCCCTCTTGTGGGAGTGGTGACCAGTTGTTCCATAGCATTTGAGTATATAAATTCTAGGAACTGTTGGGCAAGGGTGTTTGGGCTTGAGTAGTTTTCCCAATCGATGTTTGGGTAGTTGAAGTCACCCAATATAATAGTGTTTGGAGAGACCTTCATATTCTCCAGTGTTCTCAGGAAAGCCGAGTGAGGTTCCTGTGTTTGGGAGGGCGGTCTGTAGCAGGCTACAAACTGAAAGGCAGTTTTGCCCACTGTTAGTTGCACATGGATGGTCTCTGATGCTTCGTGTAGTGCCACTAACCTGGAGGTGTGGGTATCTTTGATAAATATGGATACTCCCCCTCCTTTTGTGGTTTGGTCTGAGTTTTGGGGCTGGAAAGCATGGTATGAAGTATAACCTGTTAGTGCTGAGGTGCTCTCGGGAGCCTTGAACCAGGTTTCTGTTACTGCACAGATATCGATATCCTCCATACTGAGGAGAGTCTCAAGTACATGCATCTTGAGGTTTAGACTTCTGGCGTTGAGCAGCATTACCCTTAGTTTTTTTTCTTTGTGTTGTCTATGGGGGTGGGTTTATCTTTTGAGCCTTGCCTAAAAAAGGCACTATGGGGGAGGCAAGAGCCTTTGCCAGTATTCGAAAACCCAGGGGTGACAGGTGCAAGCCATCCCTAGTGAAGCAACGTGGCTTGTCGAGCATGTCATCCCAGGCTGATAGACACTGGATCCCCTTTGAATGACACCAATACGTTAGCCAATTATTAAAATTGATCATTTTGTCTTAATACTGTGGCATCATTCTTGGTGAGGGTAAGATGCTACTCAAGGTCAGGGTCATACCGGCCTGGGCTACAGATCAAAGAGCTCCTGTACGTCTTTTTTCATGTAGTCCAGGGAGGTACGTCTCAGGTCATTCACACCAGCATGGACAATGACGGAGTCATATTTGTACTTGCGTTGGAGTGACCTGAGTGCTTGCATTATGTGGTGGATCCTGGAACCCGACAGGCAGCTTACAGTGACCTTCTCCTTGTTCAGCCTGGTGAGTGGGACGTCAGTGTGTCTGAGAATAGTCACCTATTACAAGTGTATTAGGTGTGTTGTTTAGCCTTAAGGGCTGTGACTGCATGGCACACTGACTTTGTGAGCTATGTGCTACGTGGATATTGTTTCATGGTAGGTGAAATTGTTCCTTATTTTTGGGTCTTACCCCCCCACTATTATTTTTGCCTTTATCCACATTTCTTGTACTAAGAGGTTGAGAGGTATGCACAGTAGCATTCTGCTAATCAGCAATTTCCTTTTGGATTTATATATTAAAAATATTCACTGTATGATTGTTACTTCTACTAAGCCAACGGCTTATCTACAGGGGAGATCTGGGGGGGCAAGTTCTACAATACAAATACAATGACAGCTTAATAGAGTAGAAAGTCATCAGTCTAAGCCACATCTTTGGGATGTAGAAAGATGCATAAGTACCTAGAGGAACATACAAAAATACAGGAATAACATTCAAACTCTGCACAGGTGATTGTCAAAGGCCAGGATCAAACCAAAAGCAGTTGGTGATCTGTTACCTGTGTACCTCCCTGGATGCAGAGTAGCAGGTCCCACCTAAACCCTGAATATACATGTTGATGTCTTCATCAACCATATGAATATTCATGGAATATTTGGCATGTTAGGTCGAGGGGGCACTACAGTTACCTAATGAATTTTTGTTTTTTACTTTTTGCAGAGGGGCAAGTCCCCCTTCACCCCCCCACACCCCCTGCAAATTAAATATACCAACTCCGAGATCGCACTGCATTGAGGAGAAGGTTAAACTGTATGCATGGTGCATCCACATCTGCACGAACCACTGGGTTGGTACTGATTAAGCAGCCATTATCGTTACTCAGGATCATCAGGAAGACCCAGACTTGTTTGGCCGTTGTTCTGCTATTTATATTAGTGCTTGAAAATGCAGATAGAGAAGACTGTGATTAAGTTGCTTTTCATTAATCCAGTTTGTTATGTGTTAATGAAATTAAGTCCAAGAAATTCAACTTTAGGCATAAGCTCTTGAAGTGAATCTTAGAATCCAGATAAGAAAGCAGAGTTATAATCAGTGACCCAATAATAATTTTTTGTGATATATATATATATATATATATATATATATATATATATATATAGAGAGAGAGAGAGAGGGAGTTAGCTGCCACAAGTTACTACCATTTAGAGAGAAAAACATCAAAGTCATCATAGTCAAAACATTTAAATATTGATAGATCCTTCACTTTGCTACACTTTTCTGAGTGTCAGTGTGATGCATATTACAGCATTCAAAGCTGTCAGAAAGTTTTATTTATGAAGTAGTCATGTAGTGCTGCTGTCTATTCCACAGCATCGCACTAGACAACTGCGTCCATAACAGAGCTGTTATTCATGTTCTGACATTACTAAAGGACACATCAGGGCTTGCAAATTTCTCAGCATAATCAAAACGATGTTCTTTATGTTTCACTGTTGCAGTCATCACATTTGGGTTATCCATGCCAGGTTAGCCCTCGGACGGCTCGAATACCAGAGTCTTAGTATTTCTGCGTCGGTTGCTGTCGCTTCAGGACTGACGTCAGGTCATCAGGAGTATAAAGTAAGGCAGCCAACACCATTACGTCAGTCTTTCTTGCCATGGAGCCCATACCAGAAACAGTTTGCACGAGTGCCAGTCGGTCGCTACCTGAGTTTCGTCTTCCGAATTGAAGTCTTCTAAAGCTAAGTAACCCATTGGGGATCCTTTTTTCTTGCACTAACCGATGTCAGAAAAAGTTAACAATTGTATCGCCTGTGGAAAGCAAATACCACACCGAGACTTTCATTCTTACTGCGTCACTTGCTTATAGTCAGACCACGACATCCCTTGTTGTTGCTTCTGTGCTTTGTTCAACGCCAGAACTATACATCATCGGGACCTTATTATAGCTTGATATTTTGGCTTACACTCCTTGAATTCCGATATGGCTTTGGTAAGCCATCCAACAGCAGATCTTCTGAAAAAACGTAAAGATAAAGACAGAGACAGACTGCACAGGTCCAAACCTACCGACGACACTCCCGTTAAGCTAGTCATCAGTTCTCCGGTGCTCAGTGAGGCGCTTTCAAAGCCCCTGATGCCCACTTCTGTGGATTCGCAGGCCGCTACCGAGACCCTTTCGGAGTGCGGTATGCCACAAGACTCTTCTTCAACTATGGATCCTGGGGTCGTCTCTACCTTGGATGGGTCTGGAGCCACTGAGCAGGCACCAGCTTTTGAGAAAGTCCTTCTCACTACTGATTCTCAACACAAACCGACGACTTATTTTGTAACAACCGTTCTTTCAAAAACTACCGAGTTTCTTAGGCCCAGGCTACGAACCACACCCAAGAAACCGACGACCCAGTCTAAGACACCTGCTTCCTTGCATCAGTCTCAAATGCTTAAAATGGCAGAAGACCTTATCATGCTGATCAGGAGAAGCCAAGCTACCCCTTCTAAAAGAAAAAGAGATCTGTCCCCTGTAGTTTTGTCTGAACAGGAGTCTGATGACTCAGATGCATCTGAGTATGAGGACATGCAACCCCTATCTGCTTATGAGGATTCTGATGCAGAGGAATCCATTCCTTCAGCCTCTCCCCCAGAGGATTTTTCCATTGGGGAAATCCTGCACACCTTAAGGGAACATTTCCAATGGGAAAGTCAGGACTATCCTCAGTCAAAAAAGAGACTCAGGGAATTCTTAGATCTTCCACAACACTGATCCCTGGCCATCCCCCCAGTCCTGGATGTTGTTGAGGATGTTTTCCTGGAATCCAGCTTGACTCCTGACACCCTCCCTCCTTCACCCAGGAAACTAGACAGGTATTACAGAGTCCATGACTCACACAAATTTCTTTCAAAAATCCTACTGCTGACCCTGAGGTCATTTTTCAAGGGCCTAAAGGAATTAAAGCAACCTCTGCTAAGAATCCCACCCCCTCAGATAGGGATTCCCAAGCACTGGACAGATGGGGTAAAAAAGTATACATCTCAGCTACTCTTGCTACCAGAGCATTAAATTGTCAGATCCATATGATGAAATTTCAGCAACATACCCTGGAACTCCTCAAACAAAAAATATCTTCTTTTCCTGCTTGTGCAGAATCTAAAGGGTTACAAGAGTTACTGCATTCTGCAAGTCAAGTAACTAAACACACCTTGTACTGTGGTTTTGATACCCTAGAAGCTTCTTGCAGGGTAGCAGTCACCAGTTCTGTCCTCAGAAGGCATGTATGGCTTAAGGAACAGCCCTTGCCAGACCATGTTAAATCAAAATTGTTGGATGCCTCCTTGCACAAAGACAACTTATATGGCACTAAGGCAGAAGAGGTCTTAAAACGGATGGAAGAAAAAGCAAAATCTATGCAGACAGTTAAGGATTTCTTACAGGTACAGCCACCCAGGTTCAGCAGGCATTGTCCCTCCAAGCACTGGTCCTTTCCTGCTCCCACCAGGTCAGTTCAGCCCAGACCCCAGGGAACCAGACCCCACAGACAGCAGCCACAGGGAATGCAGAAATCTAAGCAATGGACTACCTCCACTTCAAAACCAGGGAGTTCTAAGCCACCCCCTTTTGGTAAGAACTCGCAATGACTCTCCTTCCCCACCCCCTCTCTCTGCCCACCTATACTTACCCCTAGGAGAAAACTCTCCTTTCATGCAAACACCTGGGCCACAATTACCAATGACCACTGGGTTCTCAACATAGTGTCCCAGGGATACAAATTTTCTTTCCACACTCTTCCAACCCCAAAAGGGTTCCCAGATTTACCTCAAAACCAATGGTCAGAGGCGCAAAAGCAAGTCCTTTCCCTGCTCTCCATGAGAGCAGTAGAGCACGTGCCTGCAAAACACAAAGGCCAAGATTTCTACTCCAGACTTTTTCTGGTACCCAGGAAAGAGGCCACCTGGTGCCCCATCCTCAATCTATCCATTCTAAACACCTTCCTGGTGATCCCAAAATTCAAAATGGTCACCCTCCAGCAGCTGCTACCCATGCATTCCAAGGATGCTTGGCTGGCCACCCTAGACCTAAAGGAGGCCTACCTCCATGTTCCTATCAGGGAATCATGCAGGAAATAGCTCTGTTTCAGCGCAGGATCTCAGCACTTTCAATTCTCTGCACTTCCCTTTGGCTTATGGACTGCTCCCAGAGTTTTCACAAAATGTCTGGCTCTGGCCATTGCTTTTGCAGACAAAGGAATATCCAGATTTACCCATACTTAGACGACTGCCTAATTCAGGCAGATAACCAGGAAAAGCTGCTCAAGCACCTGGCCTTTGTAAAGTCCCTACTAACATCCCTAGAGTACATAATCATTGAAAAGAAATCCAAGCAGCTACCCACCCAAAGGAATATATTCCTGGGAGCAAGCCTGGACACAGCATCCCAGATGGCATTCCTTACACCAGAAAAGCAAACCTTCCTGACAGCCTACTTCTCTCAACTAGCCACCAGACCCCAACTATCTGCAAGGAATATCCTGCAAGCTCTGGGGTTTATGGCATCTTGCATTCTACTCCTTCCATATGCCAGACTGCATATGAGGAAACTTCAGTGGTACCTATAAAGCCTTTGGTGTCAACACTCTCAAGACCCGGAGACTCTTATACCTATAATACCTTGCCTCAGAAAAGATTTCCTTTGGTGGGCAACAGTATGCTCCCTCAACAAAGGACTCCCTTTCTCACTACCCAGACTCTCACCACAGATGCATCAGATTATGCCTGGGGTGCACATCTGGATGGCATGTGCATAAAGGGCCAATGGAGCCCACAGCAAATCCATCTGCACATTAACCAAAAATAGATGATAGCTGTACAGCACACCTTGATAGCTTTCAAGCCCCTTCTCTCCCCAGTGGCTCTCCTGATCAAAACAGACAACACAACTGTGATGTGGTATATCAACAAGCAGAGAGGAACTCAGTCCTACCCTCTATGCAGGCTGGCCAGGACCCTTTGGCACACAGCCTCTGCCATGCAACTCCACCTGTTAGCACAATTCCTACCAGGTTCTCTCAACTCTCTGGCAGACCACTTAAGCAGAAATCTTCTGGACCCACATGAGTGGCAGCTCAACAGAAGAACCTTCTCCCTAATAGCTCAGAAATGGTGCACCCCAAAGGTCGACCTCTTTTCCACCCACACCAACCATCAGCTCAGCAAGTTCTGCACCAGGGAGCATCACTGCATGGCTTGGAAAGTGGATGCCCTGTCCTTCCCTGGGTCAATCTATCAGTCTATGCCTTTCCTCCACTACCTCTCATCCCCAGGGTACTGCTCAAAATAAAGGAGGAAAAACCAAAGACAATTCTTATAGCTCCAGACTGGTCTCTCCAGCACTGGTACCCCTTGCTTCGCAACCTGTCCCCTCTGCCACCTTGGCATCTCCCTCAGATCCCAAACCTCCTGACCCAAAGGGAAGGGGAATTCATGCATCCCAAATTGCAGACACTCAATTTGGCAGCTTGGCTTATTCTCTAACCCCCCATCAATCTGCCAACCTCAGCAAACAGGTGCTAGATATCATACATGAGGCCAGATGCCCTAGCACTAGGAAGTCTTATGCTGACAAATGGAAAAAAGGTTCTGCACCTGGATTCAGGCTAAGGGAGCAGATACAGCACAGCCCTCCCTCCCTATCATCCTGGATTATTTAGCTGACCTGCTACATAGTGGCCTCTCTTTTTCCTCTATTAAAATTCATGCCTCTGCTATATCTGCTCATTTTCCCACTTAGCACCCCATTTTCTCACACCCTCTGGTTAAACAGTTCCTAAGAAGGGCTAGCAACTTGAGGCCACCCAGAACAGCACCAACCCCAGCTTGGGACCTTAACTTTGTGTTGGAAAAGCTCACCCCCCCCCCTTCGAACCAGCCTCTTCAGCAGAGCTAAAATTTCTCTCCTGGAAGACAACTTTCCTTCTGGCCATCACTTTAGCCAGAAGGGTCTCCGAGCTGCAAGCACTCATGACTGTGGAACCATTCATCATCTTCCATACTGACTGGGTATCCCTCAAGACTAACCCATCCTTCATGCCCAAAGTGGTGTCCAGCGTGGCTCTCAACCAATCCATTAATTTCCCATCTTTTTCCCTAACCCACAAAACAAGGGTGAAAGGATCCTACACTCTCTAGATCTGCACAGTCAGCTAAGATTCAATCTAGACAGGACTAAATCCTTCATAAAGTCTGATCAATTGCTGGTTAGCTTTGCTGCAGGGGCAGAGGGCAAAGGCATCTCCAAACAAACCATCTCCAAATGGATAGCACACAGCATCCATTTCTGCTACATACAACACAGAAAGCCTCTCCCCAAGGGGGTCAGGACTCACTCCACAAGAGCAGCCTCCACCTCTGCAGCTTTCCTCAGAGGAGTCCTCACCAGGGACATCCTGGAGGCTGCCATCTGGACATCTGTTCACACCTTCATCAAGCATTACCACCTGCCTATCTTCTCCAAATCTAGGGCAGCATTTTCCTCTGCAGTCTTGCAGGGCATGCTAGCCAATCCCTAGTTCTTTGACTGCCGCCACCCTTTTCCTTAGCTTAGGGAATGAACCCAAATGTGATGACTGCAACAGTGAAACATGAAGAACATAGTACAGTTGTGTGCACTTACCATAAATGTAGATGTTCAAGTGTATTCACTGTTGCAGTCCTGGTGTCCCACCCTCCATCCCCCTCTTGTCTCTTCTCTTTCCTTACAAGGGACATATTGGTATTTACTTTCTACTGGTGGGTTTCTTCCACCACAACCTGGCTCCCACTTGGGGGCTCCTGACAGTTAGGGCAAGAAAAACTGATGTAATGGTGTCGGCTGCCTTACTTTATACTCCTGACGACCTGACGTCAGTCCTGAAGTGACAGCAACTGACGCAGAAATACTAAGATTCTTGTATTCGGGCTGGCCGAGGGCTACCCTGGCAAGAATAACCAAAAGGTGATTACTGCAACAGTGAATATACTCAAACATCTACATTTATGGTAAGTGTACACAACTGTACTTTCTTTATATTACAAAACAATGGTGCATTCAGTATCAACTCACAACATTAGGTGTTAGTGCAATGCGGAAAATGTCATATTCTTTGTATTACCACCCATAATTACTTATAATTACTAATTACTACCCATAATTGAGAATCTTCTCGCCTGGGCATCAACTAATTTTAGCCAGGAAACCATTATCCTGGGTGATTTTAACCTGGATTGGCATTATTGCAACACCGAATGCCCCATCAAATTTCCTAAATCTCTTCAATTTCACCCAAACCATATCCTGTCCGACTCAGCTAGATAATCACTCTAAAAAGCAGTCCACACTGGATTGGATTCTAACAAACCCAATCTAGGTTATTTAGCAGGCTGCCTTCCTGACTCCCTCAGTGACCACCCACCTACCTTCCTGTACAGAAAACAACCTCAGACACACATCAGCACAATATATAAATTAATCAGGAACAAAAGAAAACTTTTCCTCCTCCACTTTCAACCACTTTCTTCAGCAAAGTAACTGGTCACTTCTTAGAAACCTCCCACTTGATCAGGCAGGCCTTTACTTCAACAATACCTTTCTTAAAATGCTCAACAATCTAACAAAGAAAATAAGAGCAACAACTAGGCACATACCTTGGCTATCTGAAGATAACCCTAACACTGCTGAAGCAAAGAGACAGGGCATGGTCCACTTACCACACTACCATAAATAACATAGACCACACAACATATCAGCAGCTACATAACCAGACTAAGAGACAGATAAAAATAGACAAGCAAAACTATTTCCTTTCAGATCAGCAAACCCACCAATTTAACCCCAGAAAATTTTGACAAAACATTAACAATCTTCTCAACCCAGGCTGTACCCCTATCCCCCCACCCACCAACTCCAAGGTTTCAGACCCAATAGCCACACAGTTTAATACCCAGTTCATTAACTCAATTACATCTCTTCTTGGTAATCTGACAAATCAACCTCTCACTGTACCCCTTCCCTCTCCTGACTCCCCATCCCCTTTTCTTTCACCCCAATCCAAGCAAACTACATAAAATCTCTCCTTTCCAAACGCAAACCTTGCTGTCTAGCAGCTGATAAATTACCAAACGAATTCCTTAAAATTTCTGCTCCCTCAATTGCCTATCCCATATCAGTCCTAATCAACCATTCTATCTCTGAACAATATGTACCCCATCTATGGAAAATATCCCACATCATTCCCCTACACAAAGATGTCCCCTCTAAGGATTTAACTAACTACCATCCCATAGCCATACTCTCCCCTCTAGCCAAAATCTTAGGAAAATGCATTCACTCCCAATTCCTTGCCCACCTCCTTAATCACAAACTCCTATCTCCCCACACAACACGGCTTTAGGCCAAAATATAGTACCAGTACTGCCTTGCTATCTTTCACAAACACCATTCAAGATCTTATAAACAGAAGCCAAATGGTCGCCTCCATATTCCTTGATATGTCAAAAGCCTTTGACAGCGTTTCACACCAAATCCTACTAAACAAACTATCATCCCATGGCCTCAACACAACAGCCTTGTCCTGGTTCCATAGTTATATCTCTAACCGTCAGCAAGCCACCAAATTGGAGAATATCCTGTCCCCCCCTTCTACCCATCACTGTTAGTGTACCAAAAGGATCCATACTTGCCCCCCTTTTCTTTATAATTTTTACTAACAACCTCAGCTCTTCAACCCAACTTGCCTCCATAGTCCAATACGCCAATAACTCTACATTAATCTGCACAGCCATCACCCACCCCACCCCCCCGGACCTACAAACAACAACGCAAAAATCTTTCCAAGACATAGAAATCTACCTCACTACCCATCAACTCTTACTTAACCCCAACAAAACCAAGTTAATTGTCTTCAATTACAATAAACCCAAAACATGTCTGACACCACTTTCTATCCTTTCCACAAATGGAACCAAAATAGATCCCACCAGCCAAGCCAGACTTCTAGGTGTCACAATCGATGATAACCTAAGGCTTGATACCCACATCTCCCTCATCATCAAACCTGGCACCCTTTACAGAATTTAATCTTACCTTACAGACAATGCCAGACTAGCCACTGCCCACACACATCTACTCTCCACCCTCCTCTACAGTTCCCTAGTATTTACAAACATTCATAAATCTGACCTAAATAATCTGGAATCATGCTACAACAAAATCGCCAAGTTTGCCACAGGCCACCATTATAGAACCCACCACCACTACTCTGTACTCTCCCACCTTAAATGGTTAGAACTACCAAACCTTCTAACATTTAACCAACTGTCCATAGCCCACAATATAATTCACAGTCCCTAACAACTGCCCATCGCTCACCAATCTAGTCCAACCCAACAGCAATTCTAGAGCTCCAAGATCCTCAAATAAACTATTGTTAAAGATTACCCAAGCCCACAACACACAGGGCCCCACCCTTTTTCCCATAAAATTGCCAAACTGTGGAACACTCTTCCTCAACCTATGGCTAAAAACCTCAGCATTCATGAGTTTAAAAACCTCCTTAAGGAACATCTAGCAAAACACTGGCTCTGCTCCTGCCATACTTCTGGTTAAGCTACCTACTACTCCCTTACATTACCCTAAACCAGCTCATTCTCACAGCTACAACTATTAACTGCTGAAGGCTATCTTGATTCTACACTCAGTTTCAATTAGCAATGTATACATATATACTGCTTTGTCTTTAACCCACCTTTTTCTTTGTACCCTGTTTCCACTTCCTACATCAGATCACTTCTCCTGAAACTCAGACCCTGCTCTCCCTCCACTGATAACTTACCTCCTTCTTTCCTTAAACTTGCTGCTGATTCTATTGCCCTCCCGGTATCCATACTTATTAACATATCTATACAGGAGGCTACTGTTCCTATATCATGGAAATCTTTTTACACTATTCATTTGCATAAAGGTGAAAACTCAACTGACCCTTCTAACTACAGATCTATAGCCATCTTATCCCCCCTCTCTAAGATTCTTGAAAAATGCACCCACTCTCAACTACTCAACTACCTTCTTGAACACAACCTCCTAACTCCCACCCAGCATGGCTTCCATCCTAAACATAGCACAACTACTGTCCTCCTATCTTTCACTCATGCAATTGCTGAAGCCCTTGATAATAACAAACTGGTATCTTGTCTCTTCCTTGACTTATCAAAAGCTTTTGATACAGTCTCCCACCCTCTCCTACTATCCAAACTTGCTAACCTCAGTATGAGTCCCTCCTCCCTTGCCTGGTTGTCTAGCTACTTATCCTGCAGACAACAATCAATAAAATGGCTCTCCTCTTCCTCTCCTTTCCTATCTGTCCCAACTGGGGTCCCACAAGGCTCCATCCTAGGGCCCCTTCTCTTTCATATTTTCAGCAATGATCTTTATACAGCTTGCAATACATCTTCCCTCATCCAATATGCAGATGATTCTACTCTCATTACTACCTCAAATAACATCACCATACTCCCAGATCTCACACAACAGGTCTTCCTAGATACTGAACATTGGCTGTCTAGCAATCTCTTCATCCTTAACCTAAAAAAGACCAAACTCCTACTGTTCCTCCCTCAATCATTATCCCACCACAAATCTTCCTTTGCCATTACATCCTCAAATAACACCACTATTCAACCAGAATCCCGCACTAAACTCCTAGGGGTCATCATCAATAATGAGCTCAAATTTAACTTACACATTCTACAATGTATAAAAAAGACAAACCAAAAGCTTGGTCTATTACATCGCAATAAGAAATTCTTAACAACGAATTCCAAACTCACTCTTGCTCAAGCCCTTTTCCTTCCCTTCCTTGTCTATACTGCTCCCGTGCTCACCCATATTCAAATTACTATCTTAAACAAACTACAGCAGACTTATCATAAGATAGCTCAATTTATTACTAACTCTCCCTTTAATACTCATCACTGCCTACCTCTAAACTCTCTCCAATGGCTTGAATTCCCACATCTATTGTTACTAGCCCAAATGCAAATGTTACACACTATAGTCCATAAACCTCTAGCATGGCCTTCTCTGTCTTCCTTCATTGCTAAGTACTCTCCACCCCGTACCCTTAGGACATCAAATCAGCAACTACTACAAATATACTATCCCAAAAAAAGCTGTAGGCAAACTTCTTTACAAGTACTCTATGGCCCAAGCTTGGAACAAACTTCCTTGAGAAATTTGTAGCATTGTTCACCCATCTCACTTCAAGGAGAAACTTAAACTTCATTTACTTAACTCCAAAACATGCCCCTGTCAAACCCCAACTTAACTAAACTCCTACTCCTTCATTTCTTTCCTTCCACGCTAGCTCTCCCCAGCTTAGTATTATGCCTACTTGCACAATATCTGTCTAAACATTTCTGTTGAAGACTTTTCTCTGTTGTACATATTGTATATATTCAGGTATTTTTCTCTGTTGTACATATTGTATATATTTCAGGCATTTTACAGTACTTGAATTAGTGTGTCTCATATCTACATATGTCAGTTATTACAGATGGTAGGTCTAAATAATATTTCTCCCCAAATTGCTTTTTATTAATTTTTTTTCTCTGTTGTACATATTGTATATACTTTGGTACTCTACAGTATTAGAATTAGTTTTTCCTTGACTTTAAGTATTGATTTTTTTGTAATATTCTCCATGTGTCAGCTATTACTTATGGAATTGTAAAACTGTCCTTGCATTTATTTTTAAACTGTTTATTCTAAAATAATATTTTTATTTCTCTGAGCTTTTCTCCTCGGGTCTCCACTGAAAATGGGCCACAATCCCAGCTGGACTAACCCGGTTAACAAATGCCAATAAATAAATAAATAAAAATGTGGACTGCATTTATCTATCTTATAATTACTGTGTCACACTGTTCTCACTATTAACTCGTGGCCAGTTTTTTCACTAACTGTGACATTTTTTTTGTTAAATTTATTAATATATTTGTTAATTATTTGCTAATTATTGTTATATAACTAATTCCTTTACTGACTTGCTTTTTACATTGTTGATTAATACTTGTTTAGTTTGATTGTTTAATACTGTCTATTTGTATGTATGGAGCTTTTCTCCCCGGGCCTCTGCTGAAAATGGGCTTCATGCGCAGTCAGACATTACCCGGTAAACAAACAAAATAAATAAATAAATACAAAATTATGGTGTATTCAGTATCAACTCACAGCATTAGTTGTTAGTGCAGTGCAGAAATGCCACATTCTTTGCATTACAAAACAATGGTGCATTCAGTATCAACTCACAACATTAGGTGTTCATGCAGTGCAGAAAATGCCATGTTCTTTGTATTAAAAAACGATGGTGTATTAAATATCAACTCACAGCATTAGGTGCTAGTGCAGTGCAGAAAATGTCATGGTCTTTGTATTACAAAATTATGGTACATTCAGTATCAACTCACAACATTAGGTGTTCATGCAGTGCAGAAAATGCCATGTTCTTTGTATTACAAAATGATGGTGTATTAAATATCATCTCACGTGCTAGTGCAGTGCAGAGAATGTCACGTTCTTTGTATTACAAAATGATGGTGTATTCGGTGTCAACTCACAGCATTAGGTGTTAGTGCAGTGCAGAAAATGTTACGATTACTAGGTAGTTTCAGAAAAGATGTGTTTTAGACTCTGATCTTAATGTGAGTGCGGTATTCACATATGTGAGTATGGTACCTATAGAGTGACATGATGACAACCTGTGATGCCAGTTATCTGAGTTTTCGGAATAAAATGTTGTTATTGGACCTCTAGGCACAGGAAGGTTTATCTCAGGAGACTATGTAACATTATAACTCTTCTGTGACATTACCCTTTTTTCTATATACAAGAATGTGGGTATGTAATAGGTGGGAGGGTATATTTCTTTTCACTTTACACATGCATTTTGTCTCTGTTCTAGAAGGGTGATAGAAAGCAATGTTTCACTGTTGTAGGGTGACACAGACCTCTGATGCTCCATCAGTGCTGGTCAGTATCATCTTTCTACCCATGGAGTTTACTTCATGGGCAGAAGTGAACCATCCAGTTAGTAATGCTATACGAGTGAACGATGGGCACTTGTGCAAGTAAAGACTGGCTGAAATGACAATGGATAATGAAGTTTTCTGGACAGTTAAATATCATGGTATTTGAATGGGCAGTAAAAATGGTAGTATGTATTAGTGTCTACAGCATGCTGCCTCCACCCCACCTCTACGCTACTTGCTGGATGGAAATTTGAGGATAAATCTGTAGCAGATAGTAATGAAAAATCATATTGTCATAGCCACGGTGTTCCCAAGAAAATCTATAAAAATATCAGCTTTAAACCAAAGTTGCTGCTGGCACTAGGCTGGTAATTCACACTTTTAAATTAACCTTTGTCCACTTGGGATCAAATTTGAAATAAAATAAATCCAGTCCAATAATCTTTTCCTCTCATATTCTCAGGTTTTAACCTCAGTGTGCTATGTTGCTACTTAATATGGAAGAATAAAGAAATACAGACATATCTGTTGCCTTCATTTTTTCATCTATGAAGTTTTGTTTGGTAGTATAAGATTAACTTATATTACAGGCTGTTTGTCTTTAGAGCTGTCTGATCATCCTCTTCAGTGGGAAAGGAAATGCAACTTCCTTGCTTTGTTATTTATACTATGAAAATGATAATGGGGTGCTAACTGCAGAAAAGGACACATTAGTGACTGGTGCTTCAAAATAATGTGGCATAAGATATTTTGTCAGTCCACAAGATCTTGCCCCTTCACTTGCTTGATTCATAACATTTTTGTTGTTAAAATATATAGCTGATACAAACTGCTCTAGAAGTAGTGCAAAGAGTTACAGCCTCTGATGTTGTGTCACACACTATTTCAGACTGTATTATACTCCTCCTGTGCCCTGCGATGCTGTATCACTCACTATTTCAGACTGTATTATACACCTGCTGTGCCCTGTGATGCTGTGTCACACACTATTTCAGATTGTATTACACTCCTGCTGTGCCCTGTCCTGCTGTATCAGGCACTATTCCAGACTGTATTACACTCTTGCAATGCTGTGTCACACACTATTTCAGATTGTATTACACTCCTGCTGTGCCCTGTCATGCTGTATCACACACTATTTCAGATTGTATTACACTCCTGCTGTGCCCTGTCATGCTGTATCACACACTATCTCAGACTGTATTACACTCCTGCTGTGCCATCATGCTATATCACACACTATCTCAGACTGTATTACACTCCTGCTGTGCCCTGTCATGCTGTATCACACACTATCTCAGACTGTATTACACGCCTGCTGTGCCGTCATGCTATATCACACACTATCTCAGACTGTATTACACTCCTGCTGTGCCCTGTCATGCTGTGTCACACACTATCTCAGACTGTATTACACTCTTGCTGTGCCCTGCGATGCTGTGTCACACACTATTTCAGACTGTATTACACTCCTGCTGTGCCCTGTGATGCTGTAAAAGGCACTATTTCAGACTGTATTACACTCCTGCTGTGCCGTCATGCTATATCACACACTATCTCAGACTGTATTACACTCCTGCTGTGCCCTGTCATGCTGTATCACACACTATCTCAGAATGTATTACACTCCTGCTGTGCCATCATGCTATATCACACACTATCTTAGACTGTATTACACTCCTGCTGTGCCGTCATGCTGTATCACACACTATCTCTGACCGTATTACACTCCTGCTGTGCCCTGCGATGCTGTGTCACACACTATTGCAGACTGTATTACACTCCTGCTGTGCCCTGTCATGCTGTATCAGGCACTATTTCAGACTGTATTACACTCCTGCTGTGCCCTGTCTTGCTGTATCACACACTGTCTCAGACTGTATTACACTCCTGCTGTGCCCTGTCATGCTGCATCACACACGATTTTAGACTGTATTATGCTCCTGCTGTGCCTTGTGATGCTGTATCAGGCACTATTTCAGATTGTATTACACTCCTGCTGTGCCCTGTGATGCTGTATCAGGCACTATTCCAGACTGTATTACACTCCTGCTGTGCCCTGTCATGCTGTATCACACACTATTTCCGACTGTATTACAATCCTGTTGTGTCCTGTGATGCTGTATCAGGCACTATTTCAGACTGTATTACACTCCTGCTGTGCCCTGTCATGCTGTATCACACACTATCTCAGACTGTATTACACTCCTGCTGTGCCCTGTCATGCTGTATCACACACTATCTCAGACTGTATTACACTTCTGCTGTGCCCAGTGATGCTGTATCGCAGACTATTTCAGATTTTATTACACTCCTGCTGTGCTCTGTGATGCTGTATCACACACTATTTCAGATTGTATTACACTCCTGCTGTGCCCTGTCATGCTGTATCATACACTAACTCCAACTGTATTACACTTCTGCTGTGCACAGTGATGCTGTGTCACACACTATTTCAGACTGTATTACACTCCTGCTGTGCCCTGTCATGCTGTATCACACACTATTTCAGACTGTATTACACTCCTGCTGTGCCCTGTCATGCTGTATCACACACTATTTCAGATTGTATTACACTCCTGCTGTGCCCTGTCATGCTGTATCACATATTATCTCAGACTGTATTACACTCTTGCGATGCTGTATCACACACTATTTTAGACTGTATTATACTCCTGCTGTGCCCTGTCATGCTGTATCACACACTATTTCAGACTGTATTACACTCCTGCTGTGCCCTGTCATGCTGTATCACATATTATCTCAGACTGTATTACACTCTTGTGATGCTGTATCTCACAGATTGTATTACACCCTGCTGTGCCCTGCAATGGTGTATCACACACTATTTCAGACAGTATTACACTCCTGTTGTGCCCTGTCATGCTGTATCACACACTATCTCAGACTGTATTACACTCCTGCTGTGCCCTGTGATGCTCTATCACATATTATCTCAGACTGTATTACACTCTTGCGATGCTGTATCACACACTATTTTAGACTGTATTACACTCCTGCTGTGCCCTGTCATGCTGTATCACACACTATCTCAGACTGTATTACACTCCTGCTGTGCCCTGTGATGCTCTATCACATATTATCTCAGACTGTATTACACTCTTGCGATGCTGTATCATGCACTATTTCAGATTGCATTATACCCTGCTCTGCCCTGCGATGCTGTATTACACACTATTTCAGATTGTATTACACTCCTGCTGTGCCCTGTCATGTATCATACACTAACTCAGACTGTATTACACTCTTGCTGTGCCCTGCGATGCTGTGTCACACTATTTCAGACTGTATTACACTCTTGCTGTGCCCTGCGATGCTGTGTCACACTATTTCAGACTGTATTACACTCCTGCTGTGCCCTGTCATGCTGTATCACACACTATTTCAGACTGTATTACACTCCTGCTGTGCCCTGTCATGCTCTATCACATATTATCTCAGACTGTATTACACACTTGCGATGCTGTATCACACACTATTTCAGACCGCATTATACCCTGCTCTGCCCTGCGATGTTGTATCACACATAATTTCAAACTGTTGTCTGTGATTCAGTCTACAGCCAGTGATACTGATACAGATGTATCCTAATTATATTTTGCTATAGAATATTGAACCTAACTACTCTAAATTAGAAAACTAATAAATGTGTTACAGGTAGACAAAAACTTTTTACAGATGTATCACCAATTTCTTCTCAGAAAAGACAAGGTAAATCAAAGACCAGTCTCAGACGTTTATATGTTACAGTTACTCAGTCCCATTACCCATAAACTATTACATCATTTCCTTTTGCATAAAAGCATTACATCAGTCTATTTTAGTTTTTTGCTTCCCACAATAAAAGTAACTAATTCAGAACTTCCTCCTGTATAGGAAATGGTTCAATTACATCAGTCCAAAAGGACAAAAAGTACCAGTCCATGATATACATGTATTAACTGTCTGCGTTTTAATGTCTGCTTTGTTGTCACAATTTTTGTCAGTTGCTTTTTTGACGAAGACTATTTAAGTACATTTTATGACTTGGAAGCACAATAGATGTAAGAGGCTGTATTTTATATTTCATATAGTAGAATCGTATATTTCCCGTTCTTTCATCCCCTTTTAAATTTACAAGACAAAAGGTCACAAGGTTACTTGTACATATTTCAGATCAAATGTGCTACTAACAGGAAATAATCACAGTGGATACTGCCTGAGGACAAACTAAAATATTTTAGCAGAGAAATATTGTTTCTGAACATCTTAACATGTGTGCCTCTAGTAACTTCTAATAGAAGATGACCTGGTGATCCAGAATTGAATGACTTAAGGACCAAGAATATCTGTGCTGCAATGTTTAAAAAAATGCATCAGATAAAATGTTTACCAGTTGAGGGGTGTACTCCCCACCTCAAAGTTGTAGAAGGAGATTATGTCTTCCATGGCTGTAACAGCAGTATTTAACAGGACAACCTGTGAAGTGGATGTGCATTGCATCTGTCCATAGCTTCACAGGTAAACACCTTTCCTCCAGCCTCCATAGCCTACAAACAAAGACCCCGACATGTATGAATGTCACAAGCTAACCCAAATAGGAATCATGCAAAAGCCAGTCTACAGGTTGATGTGGTTTATACTGGACCAAGATAGTTTAGCCAAATCCTTGCTCCCTATTGGGAGGTCAATCTCTGTAACTGAACAAGAGGTACTTTTGGTGATTCCATGCTGCATTATATTAGGTTAGAGAGTTTTATCTTTTTTTAATATTTTTTCTATTCAGTTTTCTGCATTACTGCCATAAATATATCTATGAAATATGCATTAGAGAACCCATAGTATAGCAAAGTGCAAGGAGATAAGTGCAGCTGCATGGCTGGGTTCTCCTTAATCAAGGTAACTCTGTCTGATTGCATAGTAGTCATGTTGATAAATTCACCACATTCACAAAACAAATACTGTGTATAAACAGACAGCCTTCTTCATAAGACAGTGAATTCAATGTTTCTAGTATTGACTATGCTTGCAATTTCAAGGAAGTGTATAACAAGAAGATGGAATGCAAACACAATACCAACTTTGGAAGTCTTTTACAGCCTACTGAAGACCACAGCATTATTGGAAATTAAAATTAAAGAACTAAGAATTTATCCAAAGGCATTTATCAACAACCCTTGGCGAAAAGTCTTATCATTGATTGACAATATACAATAACTGATCAGACACTCTGATAATGGATTGGACATACTTATAAAGTAACTGTATACATTAAGATCTGTTATAGTGGCAGGCTAATGTAAAAAGTGTACATAGTTATTTAAGATGTTATATATAAATACTATGGAATTCATTCAAATGTATCTGAAAAATAAAAATAATTTTTGAGGAAAAAAAAAAAGACAGTGAATTCAACTGTTGCCTGCATTGCTAAATGCCTTTTACAAAGTAAGTCTCTGAACTAAACCAGCCACATCTCTTCATGTATATCTTTTGTATGAATCCAAATGTTCCTGTAAGTAAAACTGACTTTTCAAAACATTCTCAATTAATATGCTGTCTTTGCTTTCCAGCCTAATGCCTGTTCCTTACAAACGGAATTCTCAGCTTATGTTGTCTCGTGATACTTTATAGAAATTTATATCTAATGCCAGTATGTTATCTAGCAATTAACTTGCTAGAATTTTCAGTCTGTCCAATCTTTATTTAGGAATGCAGAAATTCTTGTGAATAACGGAGTTGCACTCTTTCATTAAAAAAGGAAATATGTTTCATGATGTGGTAGATTATGAGTGAGGGGCAATTACCCATCTAAAACTTGCAGCACAAAATAGCTGTGTAACTTGATGGACATTCTCCATTCTGACAAATATGAAGTTTGCACGTTGTTTATGTTCAGCAATTCCTGTAGTGTTCCAGTAATAGCACCACACTTAAAATACATTTCTTAGTAGTTTGAATGAGCTGCAGATATGCAGCAAACAGTATTTATGTTTCAAAATCATCCTTTCTTCTGAATGGACATGAATTATAGCCAGATCATAGGCATTTAGTTTTGTTCTAGGGTATGCTGTCCTTGCCAAAACAAATTTGGAAATAGCATATCTGGAACTGATTAAAGCACAGTGACAGTATGTTTCCTTCTGTCGGAAAATTGTGGTCCTGATTAGTCATTGTTCTGCTCTCCTGAAGACATTCAGCGTCTGATAAGATAAAATCAGTGCAACAGAATGAATGAATGCTTCACTGCCCAATGTGCAGACGTGAGCCAGTCTGAATGTTCAGTTCTTTTCAGGCCCTTCATACAAAATCATCAAAAATGAAACAAATTATTACATTTTGAATTAATATGGGAAATAGGCAATCTGTCAAATAATACTAAGAACAACATATAAGTATAGTTACTCATGTGAGCTTTGCCCTGAAAAACTGGCATTTAAAAACATAATTTTCTAGTTTGTATGCTTAAACACACTCAAGGCTATATGAGTCACTGAAAAAAATAATCACAGGCCGTATACATTCTAGTCGTACATACAAGAATATAGATATCCGAGATGATTTTGTTAATGAAGTATGAATACCTTTTTATGCTAGCAGAAATGGGCCTTAGCCTGTCATATATGATTAACTACACCATCTTACACCTCATTGCAATGGTACCCCTCCTGCAGTTTGCAGAGGAGAAAGTTCATCAAAAAAAAAACAAAGGCATCTCTGGCAAGAACCGCTTGACTAGTAAAGGTAACCAACTAACAAGCTGTGATTTTAGCAAAAAGAAAAAACAATGTTTAATTAAGAGGTTAATTTTCCAGGTGTTAGTGGCACTTTAATAACTCATAGTAATAAAACTACAGAACAACACAGTGAGGTGCAAAACAGTTTATATTCCATATACAGTATAAAACTGAAGGAAAATATGCAAAAAAGTGGAACATAATTACAAAGAATAGCAACCATTTTCTTAGGCTTCACCCCAGAGATGAAAACAGAGAAATCTCCCATCAAGATTTCATATCTGGAGAGAATGGCACGGAGTACACATCTGCCACTGTCATACTGATGTTACAGGCCACATGTAAAGTTCTGTCATGTCATGTTTACTTCAGTATACTGAGTGAACCTTGGTGGCCACAAGTCTTCCTGTGGATACATTACCTTTTACTGTCACTTGTTAAACCACAGAGCCACTTCTGTAGCTCCTTCACTAGTTTTGCTCCCAGCCTCATTACCTTTAGCTTTTGCAATTCTCTCTTGCAGGGTACAAGGGTTTAAAAAATCCATTTAAACAACACCAGCCAGATTACACTACTGAATGTTGGTTGTAAACTTGTTGAAAGACTGTGTTTAATTAGCCTGATGAGATTTCACCCCCTTAAAGTTGTGTTGTGTCTGACACAGCATGTCAGCTGCATCTAATACCTCAGTGATGCTTGATGTTGGAGTAGTCTCACCCTCATTAGCACTGGGAAGGAGATCAGACTTGCTAGCCTGAAATTTCCTGGGTCTTGCTGAGAGCCTTCCTTATGCAGGACGACAGCAGTTATCACTGTTCATTCCTCTCAAAGACCATTCTTTGTCAATGGACTTGCATATTCCTATACCTTACTGTCGATTGTCCTGTTCGATTCTCAGCTAGAGCATCTTCTGTGTGGAGACATGCATGAATGGGCATACCTTCGTTGAAGGTTGTGCATCAGGGCTGGCAACTTGGCACGTAAAAATCTACTGCCAATCATTAGCGGTCCAGAGTTCCGCTGTGGCGACCCCTAACCGGGAAAAGCCAAAAGACACAACAACAACTGTCGCTCCAATGAAGTAAATCAGGTCTGTACAATTTCCTGCTCAAGTTCTCTCATTTATTTATTTATTTGAATTTGTTTACTGATGTACAGCACTGATAAAATCTCACCAATTTCAGTCTTAAGCTGACATGCAATCAATCACCAATTTCAGCACATTCATTGATTCAAGTATTTGATGGTGTGCATTCTATGAATAGATGCATATTTAGGGTACCTCAAAGGGGGCAGCCACCCCCAGCTACATGGTGTTGGATCATGACAGGCAGTTGCAGATACAAGGCCTTATTGTAGTACTTGCACTGGCACACATCATTGGTGCATTGAAGCCACCGGCCTTGAGAAGTTCTGAAGGTCTGGGTTTCTGTGATATATTTATCCCTTATTTTTTGAGAGATGACTGTTGAACTGAGCAGGTGACAAGAGGGTCATTTTCTTTCATCCAGGAACCCCCCACCAAGCAGTTATAACCACCTCTATGTACAATTCAGACATCTGATTGTGATAAAAGAGGATTGTGTAATGTATTTCGTTTTTGTTCCAAACAGACAGTTGACACACATTAAAATATCACATATTGCTTCATATAATCATATTATCATATATCATATTAGTCCCACAAAATCAAGGACATTAGCAAACAACAGCAGAAAGCTACTCATTTTTCTCCACAGAAGACAGCCATAGCACTTATACCTACCTACTCTGTTCTTATCAGATGTCCAGTTAAGTAGTCCATCTTACTTTTTACAAATGCACACTAGTCCTGCTAAGCCAGATACTGACTGTTTAAACTGAGCAAATGACAGGATCAGTTACTTTCTTCCAGGCAACCCCAACTACAACCCCCACTCAGCAGTTATAACCATGACACCTAATGGCTATACAATACTATTTCACCTCCACACATACCTTTCAGCTGTCCAGATTTTTGCAGAATATCCAGATTTTTGCCTCATATTTGTTCTGTGTTGCTCAGAAAAATTGAAGTTTTCTGGCAAATCACTAAGGATTGAAGTCATTAAATAATGACATATAGTTGAGTTTCAGACTTCATATCTTTCAGAAAATGCATGTTAACACAAATCCTGTTAGTGCAGCAATTAAGTTTATATGAGCAGTATTAAAATGAGCCCTTGTTTTGGGGTCTTTGTCTCCTCCCCTCCATTATTTTAGACTTTGTCCAGATTTCTGGCTAATAGGTTAAGAGGTATGCCTCAATAGTCCACACAAACAATTTGTCACACATTAAAATATTCCAATCCAAGTTGCTCCACAAAAATCACAAAGCCAGATTAATGTTGCAAAAATATCTGGTTGATCACTACCAGCATTATTGTAAAGACATTTATCTCACAATACCATTCCTTCCGTCTTAACTGTCCACACAAAATACAAAGTCTGAAATACTGCCCAAACTATCTCGATGACCACTGCTGACATTATTATAACATTACTAACAACACATCTCTTACCAAAACCTTCTCTCTGTCCAGAATTCTGTAGAGTGTCCCTGCCTCTACTCTGTCCATGTCCCTCATTCATTGTACAAATTAAAAAAAAAAAAAAATAGTTGCCTTCCAACCTATATTTGAACATTGGGAGGTCTACTTTCTTGACCTCGCAACATTTAAAGTGAATGGAATTTGACTTGAATCATCAGGTCAGCTGAAACACTGCCCCCCCATGGAACACTCACTGTGTTGCAGTGCTTTTTTTTTTTTTTAACCTTTCAGGGGCTCTTTATTTAGTTAGTTAGTTAGTTATTTGTTTTTTAGAGTAAAGAAATATTGCTCCTAAAAGTAAAGAAACAAATGGAGAAAAAGTTCCCCTATGAGCATGGTGCCCTAGGCGCTTGTCTAGTTCCCCAATGTGTCAGGCTGGCTCTGAGGTCAGCTTCGAGTGAATCTACTGTGGTAGTGTAGAAATCCACAAGATTATATAAACAAGATCTTTATGTGTTAAACTCATATTGTGTGACATCATGCAACTGTATCCTAGCATTAGAAAAAAAGTGATTTGAAGTTCTTTCAAAGGCTTTCCTTATTAAACTTGTAAGATTAATGTGATCTGTCTTTAGTGATCAGGATAATATAGATTCATAGTTGTGTACTAGGCTAATGGCCCTGTAGCCTTTACAAGCCTAGCCCATAGAAGTTTCTCTTGAAGAGGATCAGTGGGGGGCTCTGCTTGACGTGTATAGGAAGTCTATTCCAGAGCATGGGCAGTCTCTGGGTTATGAACCTGTCCCTCCAGCATGTTCTGTTGATTGTGGTAAAGAGGTTGAGGTCTCTGGAGTGTGTGGTGCAGAGGGATAGGGATTTCTTTAGATGTAGCATTTCTAACAGAGCTGGGTCAGACGTGGCTTTGTAAGTCAAGCAGAGATCACCTCTTAGTAGACGATATGAGATAGAGAATAGCTGGAGCTTTTTGAGTCTGTCCATGTAGGACATGTGTTTAAGGCATAGGATCCTCTTTGTGAGGCACTTTTGTGGACTTTCCAGCTATTGCATGTGCCTTGGAGATTCTTGATATAACTGTGGTTGTTTTTAGTGTCTGCTGCAGTTCTGCCTTCATAGCTGGCTTTAGAGCTTTTGATGAGGGATCTCAACTTTTTGTTGAGGCTAATAAGGGAGTTTTTCCAGTCATGGGACTTCACCTTTTTCTGCAACAGTTTCTTTCTTCTGTTGTAGCGTTTATTAATGGCAGGGGACCACCAGATTGGCTTGCCTTTTTTTGGAGGATAGTGTCTTGATTCTGTTGGATATGGCTAGTTCCATGCATTTGTGTACATGTTCATACAGTGCATTGGTGTATGATTCGGCAGTTATGCATCTGTTTTCCATTGACGTGGGTACTGTGAAGTTAGCCATCTCTGTTTTTAGGCGCCCAAAGTCAGCTTTGGAGAAGTTTTTCATGGTGGTTACCTTTGCAGAGGGTGTGGGTGAGATGTGGATTTCAATGGTGATTAGTTTGTGGTTGGATCTAACCAGGGAGGAATTGACTATTTGTGTAGAGCAACAGTTGCCATTGTTAGTAATAACCAGGACAATGATGTTGCTTCCTCTAGTGGGGGTAAGAATGAACTGGTCCAGGGCATTGGAACTGGTGAATTCCAGGAAGTGTTGGGCCAGTGTATTGGTGCATGAGTAGTTTTCCCAGTTGATGGAGGGGTAGTTGAAGTCACCTTGTATGAGATACTCCATATTTTGGGAACATAGCCACGTGTTAAAGTATTTTGAAACATGTCAAACTTGGCACTAACTAAGGCAGTATATCTGAGGAAAAAAAAAAGAAATATTAAGGCCAGAAGACCTGCTATTGCATTACTTCATATTACATTGATTGCAGCATATAAATCCTTATACATGGACATTTCCTAATTATCTATACCAACATCTATTACACAACTAGTTAAACATGAGGTGAACAAATATGCCATGTATTGTTGCCCTAAAACTGTTTAAGGTATCTAAAAAAACTTTTATTAGTATCCACTGTACTTGTTACTAGTTAATCTCATATCTTGAGTTATAGTTTTTTAACGGCTTTGCTTAACTTCTAATATGTTTGATTTGGTATCGGGGAAAGTATTGCATAAGCATGTTTTGGAATAAAGGGAACCAAAATAAAGAATATGTTAAGCATAATAAAAGAAATAGAAGCTTGTATAAAACAATTAGAATGTAATATTATAGCTAGTAATGTATTAAAACCATTTGCTAATGCAGACTGTGAACAAATATAGAAGATTTTAGAGGCATATAGAGTTGCTTTTAAATTGTTGAAGATTGTTTGGGGTATTAATAGGTATATGTAGGTTAAAATACCAGTAAATGGATGGATCTATGAAAAAAAAAAGAAATGAATAAGGGTGTTAGGCAGGGATGTTCAAATAAAAGGAATACCATTTAGATTGGTGAGTTTATCAATAATTCCTGAGTGAGGAATGATATCAAAGTCCTTGGCAAGATCAAGGTAGGCTGTATGAACTGCCTTGCCCTCATCCACAGCTCTGGTGACTGACTCAAAGAAGTCAACCAGGTTGAGCAGGCATGATCTACCTTTCACAAAACCATATTTCATGGAATTTATAGTTTGGAGAGTCCCTATATCCTTGTTAGTTAGGTCCCTGATGATGCGCTCCATAGCCTTACATATCAGACTCATCAAGCTAATGGGGTAATAATTCCCAGGGTCTGTAGTCGCTCCCCCTTTATGGAGATGGATGACTGCAGCAGTGCACCATTCAGTAGGACAAAGCCTGAGGTGAGGCTGTGATTAAACAGGGCACACAGATGTGGTGCCAGTTCACTTTGTAGTCCATGTAGAACACAGCCAGGGATATTGTTGGGTCCCATGGAAGCTGTATTCTTAGCCTTAGACAATGCAACTTTAACCTGTGCTGCAGTAATGTTGGGCACCTGGCATTCTTCCAGTATTGTGAATGGTCCTTTGGGGGTGGGTAAAGTTGGCACTGAATCTGTTGGCCAGTATGATGGCAATATCTGTTGACTCAGTATAGGAGGTACCATTGTGTAGTAACTCAGGGCAAATATGGGTATTGCCATGGAGATTCTTGATATAACTATAGAAGGGTTTGTGGTTGTTTTTAGTGTCTGCCGCAATTGTGTATTTAAGTCACCATTTGTCATGCAAAGGAATAAGAGGATAAGGAGGGTCAGAACTTTCAAGACTTAAAAGGGCTATACACAGATCCCCACTGAGATATCTATATTAGACCAAGTACAGATAGAGGGGTGCCAGTCTATTAAGGTAACTGATGGTCTTGAGACCATTTCTGTTTTTAGTTAGGAATTGGTCAGATGTCTCAGGCTGAATGACATGCCAAAAGCAGCAATAAGTTTATTAATGGGAATCTAATAAGATATGAGTAAGGGGGTCTCAAGGCTTCTTTAAATATAGAAAAATGACTTTAAAAATGAAATACAGCAGACAAAACACTTTCCAAGCTACTACCTGATGAATGCCAGGACGCCTTATGACAGTTTGACTGGAGTGGTGTGTGTGTGTTGCATATATGGTGTAATGTGAACATGTTTTGTTTGCCAAAATGAACTATAGTACATTTTAAAAGAATTAATTTGTGAACACTGTCCTTATAGCAATTGTTAGCATAGTTTAACCCATGTTGGAGACATTGTGAGCCAATGGAATAGCAATATACAACACCTGTCTGCAAAGAATGTGAGGTCCTGTGCAATAGATTCCAAATAGGGGAGGGTCCAACACTGAGCCATGTGTATACCACTCGCAACATGATTCAGAACTGGCACCCGTGCGTCTATCCATAAAGGGTCTGTCGAACAACCAGTTAGCTACCCATTTCACATCAAACGGGTTTCTATTCAGTTTACAAGTCTGACAATAATATCAGCATGAACAATATTATGAAAAGCACTGGTCAGGTCAAGAAACTGTATGTCCTGCACAACTGCTATTCACTGCTTTTGTGACTATTCCAAAGAAATTTATGAGGTGAAATTTGTGAAGTTAAAGAGGCAGTACTTCCAATGACACAGCCAAATTGGTGAAAATAAGTTGTTAGGAGATTTTCAATGTCAGGATTACTGAGGTCTGGCTTTACATGTGAGCCTTGTAAAACTAATGGGTGTATAGTTACCAGGGTCTGCGGTTGGACTACCATTATATAAAATGTATTATAATGGCTGTCTTCTAGGCTTTGGTTATGTAGCCAATGGAAGTACTAGTGCTTAAATAGAGGTCCACATAGGCAATATTTGGCAATGATAATTATGAAAAGCCAGGTATGTTATCAGAGCCCATGGATGAGGTGTTCTTAGCTTTTTAGAGGGTTGAGAGCTATTTTCTTTGGGTGGGAGTGGACAGTATTATTGTTGACTAACTCTGAACACTGCTTGGCATTTATGGAAAATATTTAAATTGATTTTTAAGAAAAAAGTATATTTGATATATTAGTATTATTGTGAAAGTATATATGAGATGAATGTCATGTTTCCAACAGAAAGAGAAAAGGAATTAATTGAAATTTTGTTTAGGTTTATATGGAGATTTAGTTTGAATCATATAAAAAGAGTATGGAATATAATGACAGCAGAAATGTGGACTATAAAATTCAATATTTATTTAGCATTGCTACACATGTATTATTTTATGACAGCAGTTGTATATGAGAAAGAGAACGTATTAGGAAGACTTTGTATACCAAAATATGGAGAATTCTGGGAATCTGTTGGTATACAGGAAATAAAGAAAGTAACGGTGGAAGAGAAGATGGGAGAGTATAAAATGTGTCATCACTGGATTAGAATCTGGAAAAATATGAAAAAGATTTAGTGGTATTAGGAGATTATGAAGTATTTTTATTGGCTAGATTTTTGAGAAAAACTAACTAATGATATTTAAGAGGCAATAAAAGCAAGCAAAAACTGGGAGGTATATGAGAATGGCAAGACATCTTAGTTAAAGCTGAGGGAAGAAAGACTGTCCCTTATTTGTAAGTTAGAGGAACACTTTAATATTTCTATATCATGTATGAAAGCAAAAATATTTGTGAATGTACTAGACACTTATGGAACTTGAAAAGTTAAATATTATAGCTGAATATGATATGATGTGGAGAATAACATATGAAGAGAAGGATCACGCCGATGAGATAAAGTCATTTTTCATATATATGATTCATGTGAGTACTAGGTCTGAAGAACTGTGGTATAAAAATAAATGGGAAATAAAGGATTCATTGAAAAATAAAAAGTTTTGTTTGTGGAGAAAAGGTGGGGATGTATTTGGAAGGAGAGGGAAAAAAATCTCATTTTTTAGGCTACATGCTTCTCTCACAGAAATAGTCAGCCAGGGCTTCCACACCCTCTAAAGCTCAAAAAGTCAGTGAGAATAGGCTTTGAACTTTTTCAAATACAACAAGCTATTACATCAAACATACCTGTCAACCTCAGAGCAGGAAATCTGGACAAAGCCAAAAATAATGGAGGGATAAAGACCCAATATCAATGACAGATTTTAAATCCATGCATCTTGAGCATTTCTTGCCCAGGCCTCCACTCTCTAGGCTCTGTCCTAGTCAGATTTTCCCAGGCAACAAATATTAAATAAATAAATAAATGTTCTTTTAAACTTGGAAAATTGATAAAATAACAGGCTTTAAATTAGCACGTTTCCTGAAGAATATGAAGTATGAAACTTAAATGTCTGTAATTGTTTACTGACTTCACTCTTCAATGATTTCCCAGAAAACCATACACTTTATGGGGGACAGACCAAAAATATGAAGCAATAATCTGGACATTCTGCAAAACTCTGGTCAGCTGAGGAAATGCAACTCAGTGTTGAGGTGGGATGGGGTTCAGAAATGATTCAAGAATCTGTCCTAAAAATTGAATTTTATTTGTTCTTTTAAAACATTCAGCTAGAGAATGCAGAAAGCAGAGAATTCAAGGAAACAAACTTTGGGGTTAGATGCCAAGGAAGAAACGAGGCATAATAGAACAATATATACATTTGTAATAGGAACATATTTATTCCCATACTGAAATGATTCATCATATTGAATATTTTTTCAGTGAATTCTGCTGTGCTGGAGGTACAAGTCAGACAGCATCTGCATAGTACCCATTTGTTTATTTATATATGGGACAGCACATTATGTGTATGGCTAAGCTTTTTATTTTCCTTTAATATTACTTGCACATACCAGGGTAAGTGGTTGCATATGTTGGTGTCTTTATATTGCCTAGCTATTTAATTTACCAACCTGAATTTGCATAAAGTCTATTTCTCTATGGTCTTGCGGATTATTTAAGACAAAAGCTTTCAAGAAATCAACATAAATCTGGATTTCACTTATAACCTTCGCTACTGCATTGCATAGGTATTTCTTAGAAGTCTGTACTTTTTTCTGGTTTTGTGCCTCCATGAAAACTATGTTCTGCTTTTAATACAGTCTATTTGAGGATGCTGATGACAGTCCACGAATAATTAATTTCTTGCTCCATACATCACTAAGTGTTTTGGGTGAAAAGTTGGGACAGTGTCTTTGGATTGTCAAAACGGGATTCTGCTCCCCATTTTACAAAAGGATAACATGAGGAAGTGTTCTAATTATAGGTGGATAGTTGCTCCTTGGACACTCTGGGAAACTTAAGCTAGGGTACCAGAAAGAAGACTTTGTCCAACGGTCATGACCATGATTCAAGAAGAGCAGTGTGGACTCCATTCTGGCCATGAAACAGTGGATTAACACTTTGTTCTATGAATCATGCCTAATTATCCATTTTTTATGCATATATGGAGTCACATTCCTATGTGCTGTTACACACAGTGTGTAGGAATACTGTGTAAATATCTTAATGTGCAACCCGGTACAGATGAAATGACTTGATGTGCTAAAATGCATGTGATACAGTGAATGGAAGCGGTGATGGAAGGAAGCAGAGAAAGTAGTGTGGTAAGTCAGGAGATGGGAATTTTATTTTATGCACTCATCATAGGAGGTTTTGGAAATTAGTTGAAGATTTGGTTTAGAATATGCAGCACCACATGGAATCCTAGGTGTTGTACCAGCACTAGCTTTTTTTTTCTTTATGCATACTTTGTTGTCCAGTTAGTTTGACAAGGTCTATGGCCTACTTTGAAGAGAGATCCAAGGTAGTAGTTATCCTGACTGCACAAAATTTTGGCAGGGCACTGGGTAAATACCTCTATTTTTCCTTGATAAGTACTGAGGCTCTTTTATATCCACCTGAATTCCACCAACTCAATCTCATTGGACTTCTGTTTAACATCTTATCTGAACGATAGCAAATTTAGGGCTGCAGCTCCCCCCCATGCTGCACTGCAGGTCAGTATTAGAAGATGAATCCAGGATCCAGGTACCTGATGTGGAAACAGACCACAACTTTATGATATTTCAGCATCAAATACAAGAATGCTACCTCTTTTGCCTCTGATATCACATACACATTTCTGTCATGATAACTTTTTCTGGGGCTTTTTTTATCACAAAACCTATAGAACACAAAACTGATCTCACCCCTACCCATTTATTTTCCATTGAGGTGACAGATCCAGTGTTCATTAGTTCCCACTCTCAGGTAAGAACCAGATGAGTTCATTAATTTTTCTATGTGTAAGGGTTGTCTGTGATACAGCTGTCAACCAAACAGCCACAAGGGAATATTTGATTTTCCTATGTTTAGATGAGTCATAAGAATTTGAATTACGGTTTTCCATGTATTCAGGTATTAAAGCATAAACATAAAAAACAGAAAAAAATCTTCTTTTGCACCCTCAACATGGGGAACTTTGCCCCTAAACCCCCTTAACTTAAATATACCAACTCCATAAGCAGTTAGAAAAAGAGAAAAAAATACATAAAGTGCACCAAGCTGTGATATTTAAAATATGAAATAAAGACCAGTGATTATTCATGTCTCTACAAGTGTAAGAATGCTGAGATTTGTAACCCCATCACCTGTGTGGTGATATAGGTACATGCTTCTTTGCAGGAACTACGAGTGCTGTCCCTACAAGAGTGTATAGGCTCTCATACATAGCCAGTCAAAGCCACTAGCATGTCAGTTAGAGTAGCCACACCCATGCATCTCCCAATGACCATGGTAATGCTTGTCAGGATCTTCCTCAATCTACCCATGGACCATTTTTGTGAACAGCAAGATCCACTAACAGATCTCTCCCCAGGTGTGGGTTCCAGCAAAAATTTGCATCTTTTCTGCTCCTAACACCTGGCCTTTCCATAGCCTGAGCCATTAATCGAAACAAAGCCATCTGGGGAGCAGTCAGGACTCTATCCATTTGTGCCACAAAGGTGCCCACTGTGACAGTTTTATGTACATGCCCATTGTGAAGCCAGAGGTGATGACAGACTAAAAGAGAATGTTTATGAAATGTGCTTATGCCAGGCTGAGTGAAACAAAATGTATTCTTTTTTTTTTGTTGTTGTTCTGTTCTTCTGTTTCTGGCATGTTTATTTGCAATGTATATTTCTTCTAGTAAACACTTTTGTTTTTCCAGATGATGAAGAACAGAGTGAGAGAGTAGTTCTCAGACAGGATAGCACCTTCTCCTTAGATAACAGACAAAGATGAAACAGCATTGTAATGTAACATTCACTGAATTTTAAAAAAAAAACACGTGAAGATGTTTGGACAATCTGTGACTGTGTGTTGGGTTTGGAGCTACCTGGTTTATGACCAGTATCCATCATAGAAATGAAGTCACAAAAGGACTTTAGCTATATAATTGTGACTTATTCATTACCCACTTTTTCACATTTTCTACATCGGGTCAGGGTGTTGTGTTAACTTTTGCCATCTCTCCCTGTTAGTGCTACTCTCCTACCTTCTTTGACACTCATACCTGACTGCAACTGGTCTTCTTCCTCACAATCCATCCACTTCTTTGCTGGATGCCCTCATTTCCTCTTGCCTGTTCCAAATCTTCCTCACCAGATTGTCTTTTACTTTCTTACACGTGCCCAAACCACTGTAATCTGTTCTCTTTGACCGTTTCTGCAATTAGAATTACTTTGGCTTCTGCTCTTATGTCCTCATTTGTTTGTCTGTCCCACAGTGTGAACTCGGTATCACTCATCGCCATTCATCTCCCTTACCTTGAGCTTCCTCAACTGCTCTGCCTTTACTGCCCAGGGTTCTGTATCATACTGTACACCATATATTTCAGCTTCTTTGCATTATTCTATCCTACACTACCCCTGACACTCTGTGCCAGTTGCCTGCAGCCCCTCTGATTCTAGCTTTGACCTCCTCATTCAGACTTCTCTTCTCCTCAACCATCCCTCAAAATTACTGGAAACTGCTAACCTGTTCTTGTAGCAGCTAGCTAGGAAGCTTAGAGTTGGAGTTCATTTTTTCTATATGCATTTCATCTATGTTTACTACACTTTAATTGTCTTTTGTGTGTTAATCTATGTAATTTTTATTCTGTTTTTCTGCTACTTTCTTTTATTCTTTTTAAGTAAAATCCATTTGAATTATCTTTAAGCTATTGTGACTGATATGTATTTATTACAAATATAGTTGTGCACTTTTGTCTAGCTGAGCAGAGGGTAGCCATTTTCACTGAGGAGTAACACACTGTAGGGCCACGTCTTCAGAACTACTTCAGATGAATGCCTGTGAAAGAGATATCAGTTTGCAAAATAAGAGCAGATTGGTAAATGAAACCACCTGACTTTCCCTCAGGGTGGTGACAGTAATACCAGGACCAGGAAGAAAGCTATGTGGAATTGGAGAATTGTTCAGCCTTCCCTGGAAAGTGTGTGTGTGTGTATGTTCAGAACTGTGCATTCACAGCAAAGGAGAGAATGATAGGACAATGAGTATCCTTTCCATCCTTTGTTCGTTCACAAATCATTTCCCAACAAATGTTATAAACAGTCTAGTTGCTAGTTCTCCAGAGTATACAGCATTCTCCAGTTTCAAATCCTGATCATAACACCCAAGCAATAATTAAAAAGGCCCTGTTTATATGTCAGTATGACATTGCATAGACAGCACACAATGAATACTTGTAGCCAAAACTATGATTTATATAAAATATTTTTTACCTTCAGGTAATACAGAGGCACACCCGCAGTGATGCCTCGGCCTAAATGTATAAGCTTTACAGGTTTGGTCCAAACAGCAGCACTTTGGAACTCATTCTTTGAATGTATATGGGAAAATGTAAATCTTCTCCATACTGCAAATAAGCCCCATATCAGGCATGCCATCTTTGTTTCTTGAGTACAAAAGCAATATCTTAGCACTTGTGACATAACTCTGTTTAATTCAAATAGTGTTTCTGCTTAACAGAAAACAGCAGAAACCAACTAATCCAGGCTTTCTGAAAAGCAGCTCTGTTTATGAACTTTTTATATTTCCCTTCATTCATCCATTTGCATCATTCAGAAACAGAGCTGCATATTTCTGGATGTTAACAGACACCAGTTTCAACAGAAATGATCTCTCTAAATTAACACAAATGAGGTGTACTGCTGGCTAAAAGCCCACATTGTACTGTTCCTGAAGAAATCTGCAAAGAAATCTAGTACCATTTAGTGACACTTAGTGGTAAAATAAATCATGTTAGCACAGGCTGCCAATGTAGGCCAGCAAGCTCAATGATTTATATTAGTGGCCACCCCCATTAGGAAACAATAATAGGCTTGTTTGCAAACTGCTCTCTGTGGACAGGATCGATCATTGGAGATGTGCAAGTTCTCTGCCCTATTATGTTAGCATGATTAACGTAATGTGAGCTAATGACTGTAGTAGTAAAAATATGAGTTCAGGTTCAAATCCTACCACAGCCACTCATTAACCATCTGTGTTTCACAATCAGAACATTCCTCTGCCTGCTCAGGATTCAAACTAAGACAAATTGAGTCATTCTAAAATGAATTAATTGGATATCAGTTGGGTAGTTAGAAGTAACTAAGAGACAAAACCGAATATAATTATTGTTATTTATTTATTTTTTTAATGTCAGAAGTGTTTCTTTCTCAATATTGGCTTTCTGGGAGCCCATAGCCATTAGTAATGAGAAATAGGTCATATAATAAAAGAAACACAAACAAACCAGTAATATTTTTTTCTATATGAAACTGTACAAATATTTGGCATATATGGATGCAGTCACTCTACTGAAGTGACTTAATGTTCCTCAGATTATTACTATCACAGGAAATGCTAGTCTTTTTGTGATGGCTGACATTAAACCTGGTATATGACCTGCCTTGTGAAATATATAAAGAGAGAAAGAAAAATAATAAGGTAGATAGTAAGAGAGAGGTAACAGCAGACAGTCAAATAGATGAACAAAAACAGATGTCTTTTTGAATGTACTGTTTTCCAGAGTTTCTCTTTTATAACATTTGGCATCTGACCTTTAAGAATTCCCTTAGGTCTCTGTCCTTACTTCTTCAAAGTGTCACTGTCTTTCACCATCCAAGAGGCAGAGCTGTGTTGTAACTGTTTGTTGGAAAGCAGTAAATGCAAAGATAATATTGTCAGAAGGACTGCATAAGATTTATATGTTGCCATAGTCATACAGATGAAGCTTAATGAAAAGGTTATGTTTGGGAAGACTGAAATGGTTAAACAGTGCTTCATAGCTATAAACATGGAAGCATTAATTCCACCGACAGGAACGAGATGTGATAATATCACACTGTAGAGAACAGAAGAGTAGAAGTGACATATTTACTTTTAGGGATCCTGCTTTTATCTGATAAAGTCTTTTGGTTTTATGTTTGTCAGTATGTGACAAAACATGGCATTACATCTGATGATTCTAAATGAAGGCAGACATGAAAAAACTTCTATTCATTTTTGCCCTCAGGCATTCCTGAGAAGCCCCAAGGGCCTGAGGGCAAAATCAGTAGAAGTTTTTTCATGTCTGCCTTAATTTAGAATAAACAGTTTGGACTTTATCTGGTACCACTAGTGTTTTTTTTTTTTTTTGCTTTGTTTGTGCTTTTTATTGTACTTTGCCTTTTAGCAGGTCCCTTGTCTGCTGCTTATTATATTTGATGAAGCAAGATATTATATTGTATCATATCTACAAAAGAAAATTATTCATATATTCATTTTTTACATGATTTATTGCAGATAGTTTTTTAACAGAATGTGATTATTTGCGGACTGAATTTTGTGTATAATCTTAATTATTATCATTTATATAATGGGGATAGAATTCCTTCTGAATTTCTCAAAAAGGATGTGTGTGTGTGTGTGTGTGTGTGTGTGTGTGTGTGTGTGTGTGTGCGTGCGTGCGTGCGTGCGTGTGTGTGTGTGTGTGTGTGTGTATATATATATATATAGAGAGAGAGAGAGACAGAAAGATGCGCGCGTGCACACACACATGCACACATACACATTATGTGTGTAGATCTTTTAAATCTTGCACACGTTGTTTGAAAAAACATATACAGAATATTCTGAAACACATATTTGTAAATCAAAAAACAGGAGGAGCTCACTGAAGTATATATATTTATTTTATTTATTTTATTTTATTTTACATTTGTTAACCGGGCTGGTCTAGCTGGATACATATCCGTTTTCAGTAGAGGCCCGAGGAGAAAAGCTCCAATACACAATAGAAGTACATAATTAAATTGCAAAATTCAAAGTATTGTTACAACAAGAGAATATAGCTTACATATGCAGGAATGAAAATTTACATAGATGTTATATAAGACAAAAGGACAGACAGGAAATTATACACAAAACATTGATTTCGTTACAGATACTGGAAAATAGACTGAAATCAGAGATTTTCCTTATTACTAAAAGGAAAGAGAAATTTTAGAGATCTGCAATTAGGGAAATGGGCTAGGAAGTGGAACTAGAAGTTATGAGATATGTAGTTAGTCAGGTTCACGACATGGGCATGTCCATTGTGTGGAGAGATATTCTTTAAGGTTAGCTTTGAAATGATTGAGCCAAGTAGTAAGTCTAAGGTTGTTTGGCAGGGAGTTCCACTGCTTGCCAATGGAATTGGCGTAAAGGGCATCCCCACCTGAGTTTTTTGCTTTAATGGTTAGGATCTGGATGCTGTTTGATGATCGGAGACTGTTGAGGTTAGTATATGGAGTGAGAATTTTGCACAGTGAGGGAGTTCTATCAGGATGGTTGATTATTTTATAAGCTTCGGCGAGTTGGCTAAGTTTGAGGAGATTTGGCAGTTCCAACCAGCCAAGTCTTCGCAGATTAAGGCAATGATGGGTTCGATAAGGGGAACCTGTAATAAATCTGGCAATGTGGTTATAGGCAAGATAGAGCATGTTAAGTTCACGTTTATTGAGAAAAGAGAGGATCGGGGAAGCATAGAGGAGGGAAGAGAGGAGATGGGTGCGAGCAATAGTTAATTTGGTAGTGGGAGTTAGGAAGTTTTTAATTCTGTACATAGATCCTAGTTTTTTGTTAACAGACTTAACTGTTTGGGTAATGTGTATGTCAAATTTGAGCTTATGATCAATAGTGACACCTAGCAGTTTGGTACTGGTGACAGGGGTTATGAGGGTCCCATTACTGGATTTAATATGAAAGGTTATGTTGTTAGTGTTTGGGAGTTCTTTACCTAGAGGTGAGAAGACGTTGGGGAAGAAAAGTAATAGTTTGGTTTTAGCTGGGTTAAGTAGAAGTTTTAAGTCAGTGAACCATTTTTCAACTAGTGAAAAACAATGTTGTGTGGTCATTTGGAGATTCGAGAGGGAGACGTCGGAGCAGATTAAGGTGGAGTCGTCGGCATATTGTATGCAGGTGGATTTAGGGATGACTGATTGAAGGTCATTTATGAAGATGGAAAACAGAAGTGGGCCCAGTATCGAGCCCTGAGGAACTCCTATGGTATTCGGGAGCAGTCCTGATATTCTGTTTTGCCATAGGACAGCTTGTTGCCTACCAGTGAGGTAGGCCTTGAACCAGTTTAGTGCTGGAGTGTCCAGACGTAGGGTTTCAAGGATGTTGAGAAGGAATTGATGATTGACCATATCGAATGCTTTTGATAGGTCCAGAAAGAGGGCAGATGATATGAGTTTGCTATTGCGATTGTTGTTGATTGAGTCAATAAAGGAAAGGAGGGCAGTAGTTGTACTATGGTGCGGCGAAAACCATGCTGGGCATTGGACAAGAGATTATTAGAGGTCAGATAGTGAAGAAGTTGTTTGTGGATGCATCTTTCCATGATTTTCCTATCGGGACAGAATGGCTATTGGTCTATAATTTGACATTTCCAGGGAGGTACCTCCTTTGTGAAGTGGAATGATATAGGAAGTCTTCCAAATGGAGGGAATGTTCATCTCAGTTATAGTTCTATTTATTAGGATTGTTATGGGGTAGGCTATTTCATCAGATGCAATTTGTAAGAATTCCATGGGAAGGTGGTCAGCCGCTAGGGTAGTTGGTTTGAGTTTTTAGGAGGGAGCGTACATAGGAGGAAGAGACTGGCTTTAAATTAAAGGGGTAGGGTTGTCACGTTGCAGTTTAGCAGCAGGTGGGGAAGTGGAGGTAAGGTGACTGGCTAGGGTTTGGATAGTCTCAGTGAAGAAGGAGTTAAAGGTGTTGGCTACTTCTTCTTGGCCTTTCTCTAAGAGTTTCTCAGGGGTTGGGGTGGAAGTTTTGCCTGGGTGCAGAAGGTTGTTAAAGCCTGCCCAGAATTTCTTTGGGTTGTTCTGGTGTTTTGCTGGAGGCTGCAGAAATATTGTTTTTTGTCTTGGGTTATGGCAGTTTTCGTGGCATTTCTTAGTTGTTGAAATTTACAACGGTCTTGGGGGGTTTTTGTGGCTCTCCATTTGTCCCAGGCTAGGTCACGAAGTTTGATTTTGGATTTAGTATCAGTAGTGAGCCAAGGTGCTATGCGAGTTTTGGTTCTAATTTGTCTATGTGGAGCATGTGAGTCAAGTATTTTAAGGAACGTGTCATTGAAGTGGGACACACTCTCTTCTAGTGGAAGAGTCTTTAATATGGTCCAGTTGCAGGATTTCAGGTCAGCAAGGACGAATTTTTTTTTGTTTCTGATTAATCTATATAGGGGGGTGTTAGAAGTTGGGCATTTATGTTTAATGATATAAGTTATTAGGTGATCGCTGAGGTCACAGGGAAGGGTAACAGTGGTGTAGTTATTAGAGTCTCTATTAGTAAGGATCCAGTCAATTATACTTTCTTTTTGAAGTGAGTTGCCTATTCTGGTTGGGGATAGGATATTTTGGGAAAAACCATGTAGGTTAATAGGTAGTGGAGTTGTATGGGTAGAAAAGAGAGACCAGTCAATGTTGACGTCCCCAAGAACTATGGTTTCTTGTGGGTAGTTGATGGCTAGCCAGCTCAGGGATTGCTCCAGGTTTTCTGTGTTCTTCCCTGGTGGGATATAGGTTACAATAAGGTTGATGCGTTTTGAGTGTTTAGGCAGATCTGTAGGGCTATAATTTCTAGGTTTGAGATCATGGGAGGTTGTACTTGGTTCTTAAGGATGTTTAGTTTATTTTTAAACATAATAGCTATTCCTCCACCTTTTTTCTTTGCACGATCAGCCCTGAGAATATTGTACCGGGTGGGAGGATCTCTTCATTCTTAGTAGTGGGTTTTAGCCATGTTTCAGTTAGACACATGATGTCAGGGGAATGACTAGCTATGATGGCGTGAAGGTTGTGAATTTTGTTGTTAATGCTTCTTAGGTTCAGGTGTAGTATTAGAACGGAGTCAGTAGATTTTCGGGTTAAATTATGGGGATTAGAGATTGGCATAGTGGTGGGACCTGGGTGTGGGTGAATATCTCCATCGATGTTAATACAATTTTTCAAGTAAACTAAAAATCTTTGTAGTTTAAATAGTATTTTGAGATTAGTTTTGTTATGTGGAATTTTAGGGTGTTTAAGTGTGGGGTGGACTATTTTGGGGGATATATTTTTGTCCTGGTAGATTGAGGGTGGTATATAACTGTCATGGAGAATGAATTGGAAGTTAGTGTGGCACTTAGGGAAAGGAATGCCTATAAGAGTTTGGTTTTCATATTTTGTTAGGATATAGGTGGTGATGAGAAGTATAATTATGATGGGGGTAATAGTATAAGTGAAATTTGCCATACTGAAGTAGGGAAGTAGGTATCGAGTGGGGGAAGAGACTTTGTGTGGGGTTTGTTAGAGGGTTGGGCCTTGGGGTGGGAGGGGTTATGGAGTTTGACAAGGGAGGCTTGGATTTGTTAAGTGGGAAAGTGGGAGGGACTATTTGTAGCTATAAAAGTAGGGATGCTGGGGCGGGTGGGATAAGGGGCAGGGAGGGAGCGGAGCGGAGCCCGAGCGAAGCGGAGCGGGGCCCACACCGCCAGGAGACTTTGCAGGGTCTTAAAGGTAACAGTTTCCAGTAGTATAACTCAACACAATGGAGTTACTAGTGCTGAATTTATAAAGATGCAATTTTTTACAGGCTTTGTATTATTAAAGTCTTCAAGATAGAGTGTCAGGTTCTTGACAAGGACAGTATAGTTCTCTCTGAATAGGGTACTAATGTTTTGTTTTATATATGTTTTATATTTACTTCAAGGACGATTTTGAGAAGGACCTACTTAATACTTTTGCAGATGGTACAACTTATTGATTTATTTACTTGCTTATTTATTTATTTTCTTACTTACTTAGTTATATATATATACAGTATAGTTAGCCATAGTATGTAGGCTGCATTGAACTATAGACATCAATGCAGCCGAAGGCAAATGTCACTTTTCTACAAGGAATGTCAACCTAACCTGATGATTTTTTATATTATTATGAATCCAAGTGTGATTCAGCACTAAATAGCATTTTGATGTCATCGCTAAGTCAGCAAGAGAAAGTCCAAAACAGAAATGATACCAAACTTTGAGACTACACACACAACATTACAAAAGTAGATCATACTATTTACTTCAAGGACGATTTTGAGAAGGACCTACTTAATACTTTTGCAGATGGTACAACTTATTGATTTATTTACTTGCTTATTTATTTATTTTCTTACTTACTTAGTTATTTATATTTGTCTGCCAGGGTAGTAGTAAACTGATCACTACTGATCAATTTTCAGCTCAGCCTGGGCGAAATATAAAAACATTTCTTGAACAAAAAAATGTAGAACTGTAAGCAATGACACTGTAATTCAGTTTAGTTATTAAGTAAAATTATATATGTTCATTACAGTAAACAGACTGTTATGTACAATATTTACATTAGTTCTCAACTGGATCAACCTGCATTAATTCAGCTAGAGGAGAAGTGGAAAGGAAATAGGGACAGTGTGTCAGGTAATATGTCCTGTGTTGAACCAGGAGCATTTGGCTTGGATGAACACTTGCTTTTGGAATTGTATTCTGAATGTGGAATAAGTGTTGATTTCCTTTAGGATAATGGGGAGAGTTTACCAAAGAGTAGGTGCCTGAGAGGAAAAAACATGGACAGTGCTGTGTAGCTTGGTTCTACGGGTAATTAGAGTGGCTGTGGCTTGTGCGTAGTGTCTCATGTTGTATAAAGAGTTTTTTTCCATACCTTTCAACCTTCCATCTCCAAAAAGAGGAACACTGCCTCTCATAATGTGGAACAAATGGGCAAAATGTGGAACACTTACTAATGGCTTACTAACAACTTCAACTAGGACGCTCCTAGAATGGCTAAAATGTGATATTTTTATTTATAGAATAGAATATGATTCAATTCTGTTTACTATTGATATCAGTTAAAATACTGCTAACACTGAATATGTGACAGACCCTTTTAATGTGAACTTCGAAGAACATGAACTTTTTAAGACCCCAAATGAGGAAAGTTCCTCAAAATGAGGTACACTTGAGAGGTATGGGTTTTCCATGAAGTTTAGCTGTAAAAGAAGTACATATCTGTAGTTGAATTAATGTGTTGACTTGGAATCCTAGCAGTAGCTTAGGGTTTTATTTTGTTAAATGTATGATATTTATTTTTGTAGAGTCTGCTTAACTGTGTCCTTGTTGAAACGCTGTTACTGCTCTCAGCCTTACAATTACTGGCTTGCTGAATTACAAGTTACTTAACATACCGAAATATGGGGTATAAGTCATATTTCTGAGCTGTACTCTATGTACTCATTAAAAGGCTAAGTAATGTGTGCTAGTCATTAGTATTGCTCTTAAACAGATGCAAAAGGAGTGGACATTGGAACTGGGTGTCATGGACAGCTTAGACTTATACCAGTCAGGACCGGCCTTTGGTCAACTGGTGCCCTAGGCAAAAGGTCTCCACAGTGCCCCAACACCATGCTGTGCTCCCATCCTGGTCTACCTACACCATCCAGATTACTGGAAAAGCACCCCTGCTAGAGTTGGCACCCTAGGTGGCTGCCTAGTTCGCCTATACCTAAGGCCGGCTATGATACCAGTAGCATAATATACAGAAGTTTGAATCACACATCATGCAATGTTTAATCAACTCAGATGGGGAGGAAGATGAAAAGTGCTGTGTCCGTGTATGTCCAGGAGGTAACACAGGCTGCTGAGGAAGGGACAGACAGAAAAAGGGAGGGAAGAGTGGAAGGACACATAGGCACAATGTTACAAGAGAGGTGAAGAACTGAATACAGAAATGGTGCTGCTGATGATAAAAATGTGTATTTCACATTTTGGACACTGACCCAGATAGTTCAAAAGAAAAATACACTAAGAGTTCAGCCTAACTAGAAAGGAAGTAACTTAATTTTTTGCCACTAGAGATGTGTCAAAATCATCTCTGCAAATTAAATTAATAAGATTCATCAAAAGTGATCAGCTGCAGGAAAGAAAGAAAAAATCCTCTCATTCCAACTCCCTAGCATTCCCTAGTGTCTGTGCCTCCTCATCAGTACTAAAACAGATCCAGGTAGCCTAATTACACCCCACCCAATCCAAAACACATTGTGTACCCCACTCCTCCATTTTTAGGAGGTCTTTGGCTAACAAAGTTCACAGATGACTGCAAACTGGGAGCCATAATACAATCACCTAATGATGTAGACATTCTACAAAAGGGCCTCACAGAGACAGATAATTGGTGTCAAAGTCATGACCTCAAGCTCACTGCAAGAAGTGCATTGTCATCCCCTTTGGGAAAAACTCGGTACCCATGAACTACCACATAGGTGGTAGCTCACTAAACACTGAAAGTGTGATGAGACCTCGGGACACAGGTGGACAGTAGTCTTTCTTCTGATAACCACATCGCCACAGTCATCAGGAAACCCTTCTACATGGCACACCTCATCACAAAAGGGTTCTCCTCTAGAAAAAAGGAGGTCATTGATCCTCTCTACTCATCCCTCATCAGACCCATTATAGAGTACAATGCCCCGTTTGGCATGTATCTCACAAGACATCTACAACAATTGGAAAGGCCACAGAAATACCTCACTAAAAGGATTACCAGCCTCAAACTGATGCCCTACACAGACCATCTCAAAAAACTCCAGCTCAACTCCGTTGCATATCGCCTACTCAGAGGCAATCTCTGCCTAACATACAAAGCTATGTCAGACACCCAGAGCTGTTGGACATGCTACACTAAAAGAAGTCCCAGTCTCTCTGAACTACACAATCCAGGGACCTAAACCTTGTCACCACAATAAACAGAACATGCCAGAGGGATAGATTCCTGTCCCAAAGACTTCCCATACTCTGGAACAAACTACCCATTCATGTCAAGCAAAGCTCCTCATTGGCCCTCTTTAAGAAAAATCTTGACAACTAGATGGGAAATAGAAAATTCACCCTGGGGATCACTTATGTGGCACTGCTTGACAGGGGCACAGGAAAATAATATTCTTCGGTGGCGAAAGCCAGGGAACTTTTTGGCTAGGCTTATATAGGCCACAGGGCCAATAGCCTAGTACCTACCTATGAACCTATAACTAAATAAATTAGAAACTCCACTGGTCTCGGAGCATTCAAAGTGCTCCCCTTATAGTGTTATGCACATGCTCCCTCTCAGTAAACTGATGTCCTTACCAAAATGTCCTGCCCAGTACAGTGTAATTCTCTCTACATTTGAGCATCCCATCAGCCCATATCTCCTCATCTTATCTGAGTTAATGTATCCTAAGCATCTGCCCACACCTTTACCACTCTAGCACACTATTATATCTTGTGAAAACCTTTATGCAGTGTATCATGCGCTTCTTCAGACTGACATGACCACCTCTCTAAATATTTGTAACAAGCAAACTGTACTTGTACCTTTTCCTGCATGTCTAGTGAGAGAGAGGTACCATAGTTCAGAGGATGTTATAAGTAAAATAAAGTGACCTGCTAATAATTTCCTATACAGAGGGACAGATAGTGTTATTCCATGTGAAGGGAATTTTGCTTTGATAGTCAGGAATCTGTCTGTATACACACATACACATATCTATACACACACACACACATATATATACACACACACACACACACACACACACACACACTCATATATATATACACACACACACACACACACATATATATATATATCTGTGTGTGTGTGTGTGTCCACATACATGTATACACATACATGTGTGGGATGTATGTATTTGTGTCTGTGTCTGTGCATGTACATATCTGTGCCTAGTTGTTTGTTTTTGGAAGGAATTTACTTCTCAGTGAGGACAATAATTTAAGTTAGTAATTATTGATGAAATATGTAATAATGATGAGAACTGATGGCAAAGGGTGCATAATACAGGTGTGTAGTGCTAGACAGTAGCTCCGAAAGATGTCATAACAAATTATTTCAGATGTTCTCAAAGTATTGTGTCAGGACATGCTTTGAGATGGGTTTAGCAAGCCTCATGACAGATGTAAGGAGGGGATGAAGTAAATGTAATTACCAATACTCTTCTACAGATAGCCAAAATATAGTCCAGTAAAGTTGAAGATAGGGAAAACTGTGTGCCCACTATAATTTAAAATGTAGACTGTCATCTACAACTAAGAAGACAGTTTATAGTTTATCTATTTAGTTTTAGTTCAGCTTGCAATGGATTCATTTTTTTACTGATTTGTAAGGGTTCCAATGTAAACAGCAGTTAGTCATAGCTATTATAAGAAGATGTCAGTGCTGGATAGTAAATACCAGTATGTTGTAGGGCCTCTTATTCTGTACTGTACAAGCGAGGGGAAATGCCACACCTGAACATGCATCTTTGGTGAGGTCCTCGTGTGAAGGATAATGAAAGGCCAGAAACCATTTACACAGCGTGATTGGAATGATTTTAGACCAAAACAGCTCTTGCAGTCTTTGTCTTCAGGCACTGAATATGTGCTCACTGAAGTCTAAATAACTGATGAGGGATGTGACCTGACATCTTCAGAACACTGAATAGAAAACAATACTATAACAGAGGTTCAGAGACCAACTTAAACTCACATGAGAAAATAATAAGTAAAGTTTTTGAAATGTTTTTAAGAGACTTCTGTATCATTTTGCAACTGTTTCCAACTTGACAATACTGATAAGGGAGCCTGCGGTTCATTAAACATGCTTATAAAGTCTTACTGATAGATTCAGGTTGGCCAGAGACCATTACACACATTTAGCTAAATGCAAAGCAGTAGAATGATATGGTTTATATTTAAATGTTAATTACAGAATATTTCATAGGTATTCCTTTCTTTTCCCCAGAATTATAGTGCATCCGGTGTGGGTGTTTTAGTGTTTGTACCAACATGCAACAGATCCATTCTGAATGACATTTAATATGTTCATATGCTGTACTTAAGTGATATAAGACAAAAACGTGCCGTATATCGAAATGACTGTGCACATCTAGGTGTGTATAATTTTAGAGACACTCAAATGTGTACATACAAACAAATTAAGACACACACACATCAACACACACACATATACACATATACATATATACATATACATGGACACATATATACACACAGGCACATGTGCAGAGACATGTTCATTAACACTGACATTAACACCAAGAGTTAGGTACTCTCAGCCATATGCTGCAAAATCATTTTAAGGAAGTATTACCTTTCCACATCTTAATGTCATAGACAGTCTCTTTAATTGCATTCAGAGCTGAAATGTATCTGCTAGGCAGAAAAAAAATATATGCTTACGATTTCTACAGTCTATCTAATAGTGTCATGCAAGCTGGAGAAAATGTTTTAGAAGCTTTGTCCTAATATGTAGCTGAAATATATGTGGCCATATTTTTCTCCAGAATTGTTTATTGTTTTATGTTTCTAAAATGCAGTATAGCAGTGTAGGTAAAGCAGATGAAATAAAAGCAAATTAACAAAAATGTGTAAGAATTCCACTGCAAGCCATACACGCACTCAGATTTATAGCATATTTGTTTGTTTTATTAGCCTGTACAAGATAGTTCACTGTATATTTTATATTCAGTTCACTGATATTAGAAATACATCAGTCATACCTAGCAGTATACATTTTCTGTTAGTGTTTTGAGCTTTATAATGACCTGTAGATGCCTATGTGTATTACATGTCCATTTATAAATTAACAGTATTTATAGAAATCAGATCATCTTCCATAAAAAATCTTGTAAATGGAAATCCCTGATAGGATTTGATCCTTACAAAAGTACACATTGTTAAGCTTTCTTAGGGGGAGGAAAGCTCAAATTTCACTGGATCACAAAATGAATAAAGAACATAAGTCCAACAACAATGCTGAAGATCAAGGTATAGGAAGTGATCAGTGAACTGACATAGTTAACTGACTGATTCTTCACTTCGGGTATCAAAAACAGAATGGAGCACTTACTTGTTTGCTCTCTTTATAGCTGGGCCAGTCCTAATATCCACGGTACAAGATTGCAATCCATACTGCTATGGATGTCATGCTGATACTAAGGTTAGGGAGGTCATGCTGATACTAAGGTTAGGGAGGTCATGCTGATACTAAGGTTAGGGAGGTCATGCTGATACTAAGGTTAGGGAGGAGGACTGACATCTGCCTTCCAAACTGATCCCATTCAGTTTGTGAATCTCATGTAGCAGAGATCCTTAAATTAAGCATCTTTCAAAAATCTCCCCTCCCACCAAAAAAAAAAAAAAAAAAAAATGAAAGCAAGTGGAATAAATAAAATATGTGTGACCTAGGAGTAGGCTATAATTTTATTTCTTTTTGGCAGATTGCTTTTAGAATTTCTCCAAGTCTTTTGGGTTTCTAATACCATGACAGGAATGGACCCCATTTCTAAGTCAAAGTACGGTTAAATTTCATGAAACTAGTATTGTTTCAGTCTTTGATGTCAGCCACATGTGCTCTTCACAGCACCCACAAATGTGCCCAGTAATGACTCCTCCTGCCATTTGTATGGGGTTACATGGATTGGTAACATATCTAAATACGATTGTAGATTCTTTTTTATAAGACCCATTGTTCCTACTACTATTGGTACCGCCTGGGTGTCTTTCCTCCACATTGCTCTCATTTCTGCCTGCAAATCCTGATATTTTACGACTTTGTGTCTGTCTGTAAGCAAGACACTGTAGTCACTGGGTGTGGCGATTTCAATGATAAATGCTACTTTTGTCTTCTTTTCATGGACTACTATATCTGGTTTTCTAGCATCTAGCTTTTGAACTGTTGGTAGTGGGTGATCCCATGTGATGTAGACTTCATCATTTTCTATGATGCTTTGTGGCTCATAGTTGCAGTGTTTTTCAGCCACTTCAATACCATAATGTTTGCACAATCCCCAGTGCGACAGTCTTGCCACGTTATTATGCCTTTCAGTATAGATTGCCTGTATGAGTTACTTAATGAGTAAAAAAATACTGTAAGTAAGGTAAGGGTGACTACTTCAGCCCTTTTGCGATTTCATCCTCTAACAGTCCGTAAAGGCTGGCAACTGGTTTGTATCATTCCTGAGTTCTCCTGCCTGGAGTCTGATGGATGACATCTTTCACTATTTCAGCTGACGGCTCCCCATATTTCTTACCAGTGGTCCATGGACAATTGCTGTTTTTAATTCTCTTTTCAAACTTAGGGTCAGTGAAGTCCTACAGCCCCACTACAGTACACTGCCGCTGTGAAACTATAAAAACGTTATGTTACACCGAGTGTTTCTCTTCCTTTTACTCCTTGTTATTCAGGACTAAAGATTCTCATCATGGTGTCTGGAAGGACTGTAGGTGCACACCTACCCTACAGTTGTTCATTAGTGCTAATTTATTTAATATATCAGACCACAGAAACATTTAAACATTGATCTGAAATGATACCTTTTATTGAACCAAAACAGGTTTTAACAGCTCCATTTACTTAAGCTTTTGGAATGCATGAGCTCTCATTGTTACTAATAATTCCTCAGCTTGTGACAAATGCATAGAGTTTAAAGAGGAAGCACATAGATCCACATAGGGCTAATTGGCCTATTTCAGCCTCGATAGAAAAATGACAAATGCATACTAGTAAAAATCAAAATACTGCTCAGGTTGCCAAGTGCAATAACAAAAGTATAGTACATATGTAAGGAATATACATGCTATAGCTATGTGTTGCTCAGTAATATTCCTGAATCCAAAAGTAAGCACAAGTAAGTCGTACTGGGTAAATGCAAATCCCATTTTGTGTACCACCAATGTCTCCTGTATTAAACATAGTCGTTAGCTGCGGTGGTGCAGCGGTTAGCATTGCTGCCTCACAGCAAGAGGCTCTCCAGTTCGATTCTCGGCTGGGGTGCCTTCTGTGTGGAGTCTGCATGTCCTCCCTGTGGTCACATGGGTTTCCTCCGGGTGCTCTGGTTTCCTCCCACATCCCAAAGACATGCTGTAGGTGGATTGGACACTCTAAATTGGCCATAGGCATGAGTGCGTGCATGTGTGTGCCTTCTGTGGAAGGTTGGGCACTGAGCTGGCAACTCGACACTGTAAAACTCCACTGCCAATCATGGGTGGACAAGTGATCCGCTGTGGCAACCCCTAACCGGGAAAAGCCAGAAGAAGAAGAAGAAGAGGTTAGCTGTAAATAACGCAACTCATTAGCACCTAACTGGTGAGGAATGCCACACCTGTAGCAGCCTACACACATCTTGCATTCCAGAGCTTTTTCAGAAAAATGAACTTAAAAAGCATTATATAAGCAAAAGTAAATATTTTGTGAACAATAAAAGCTATTAAAACTATACAATTAGCAATGTTATCAATAAGAAAGTGCATTCATATTCATTCCATAAATAGTATAATATATTATAATGCATATAAACCCCAATTATATTTTTCTTCTAAAGTTTCACAAACAATTGCCATATTTTAAAAACTGTACAACCTAGGCATATATTGTTAAAACACTTTTGTTAAGCAGACAAGTTTTCACTTAACAAGAAATTCCTCTGAGTGCATGTTTATTGAGATATTTACAGAAATAAGAAAACATATGCTTAATTGTATAATTAGCAATATAAATAATGCTGAATATCTCTCAAGATTTGCAACTTGCAGTGCAGATATGAACGACAGTTTTCTTCAACAACATCTAAGCTTTCTCTGGATGTCATGCAACAATTTTTAAGTGTTTTCTGAAGTATTAAGTACAAATGGATATATTGTTTATTTTCATATTCGCTAACAAACAACTAGCAATATCGCATGTATAGTGTGATATCTGGCAATGAATTCCCTTGTCTCCCATCATAGCATATCACAGCATATCCCTCAATAAAACACAGAGCTCTCTTTTGTGAAATTATGAGCATAAATATGAAAAAAAATAATAATAAATGACAAACTGTGATTAATTCTCTACTGCAGGACATCCTTTATTAACTGTCTTAGTGTACTTTTGTTAATAACTCCTTGCACTTTCTAATACTGCCTATTACTTGCTAGCTAGTTACTTGTATTCCACAGTGATGCAGTAGTAGCATTGTTGCCTCACAGCAAGAGGTTCTCCCATTCGATTCTCAGCTTGGGTTGGGAGTGCCTTCTGTGTGGAGTCTGCATGCCCCCCCCCCGTAGTCGAGTGGGCATTCGAAAGACATGCGTTGTATGGGTGTGCCTTCGTTGAAGGTCGGGCATCGGGCTGGCAACTCGACACCATAAAAACCAACTGCCAATCATTAGCGGACCGGAGTTCCGCTGCGGCGACCCCTAACCGGGAAAAGCCAAAAGACAAACAACAACTTGCTAGCTAGTCACTTAGTTAAATAAGTCAGACCAAAAAAGGTTTTGGATGCCATAAGGCTCTATGGATGTGAAAAGGAAGCCTACGAAAAGGCACTATAGGGTTGAATGAGTTAATAAAGAAAGAAGAGAAGGAAAGTGACAACTTGAGATGGGCTGAAGACCACGAGTAAGTTATTAACATAATGGAATGGGCAGAAATGAGGGCATAAGGTTAGAGGAAATGGTAGGTGCTGGAAAAACACATGCAACAGAAGGAAAATAAAAGACAGAAAAAAAATAGTGCCAGTGATTGTAAATCATGGGCCGGATTCATAAACACCTACATTAAATGTACACTAAGCCTGCAGGATCCGTATTCATGAACATCCCTACCACGTTTTTTTCTCCTGTCTACTCACTCAGAAAGATTATCCTAAGTGTACACATAGTCTGCACTGTGGTAGCCTTTATGAATTCCCATCAATATTTAAGGCTACAAGAAAATCAGTAGGAAAACTAGCATTTGGAGGAAGAAGGTGGGAGTTATGCTTTTGTTGTCTATTCACTCAGAATGGTGTACACTAAATGCAGACATTTATGAATCCAACTCTAATCTATTTTAGAGCCAAGTATAAAGTAGCAAGCAAGGGCATAATAAGCCCTATGCCACAGTATACACATTTTTAGAAAAAAATAGTTAATGTGTGCAATATGATTTGATATACTTGAAATTTAAAACCCTAGCATATTTATTATGGTCCTATGTTATTAATTATGTATTTTATTGAGTATCTCTTTTTTTTTTCAGAATGCATCTAAGTGTAAATGTTTTTAATCTAGACATTTCAATTGAAAATGTATGCTGTCCAAAACATTGATTGTCTGTGGTGGGAAAGGTGATATATATTTTAGAGAACACTAGAAGATGTTTACAGTTTTAAACTTCTGGCTATGCCTATCCCTAAAGTTATTATGGATAGCTTCTAACATTTTGTATATAAAAAAGGGTTGCTGAACATTTCAGTATCATTAAATAGTTACATATAAATTTAGAGGAGAAGGTAGTCTGTGTCAGCTGTAGAATTAAAAAGGACAAAAGTGTGGCTAATAGTGTCAGATGGTTTTATAAACTGTAGACAGGACAGAGCTAAGACATTTACAGAAAGAGTATAGCAAGCAGTTTTAAAAAGTAATACAAGTTTAATTAAATTTAGGAACTGGAGGATATATATAAGGGAATGTTTCAAGCAGGCCTATCTTTGATTATCAAATGGGCAGCTCCCAAGCCTTTTCAGAGAATATGACCATGTTTTATTCAAAGTTATGTTTATTATCCACTATTATTCCTGAGTCTAGTATCTGACAGTATATCCTAAGTGGCTGTCCATTAGTCATGTACTCAGGGTCAACACTCTTCTTCCAGAGCTGACTATGTCATATCACTTGGTGTTCAAAGATAACCCAATGATGTTATATCAGGTAAGTAATTTGTCTAACACTTATTATAGTACTCATACATTTAGACAAGACTGCATTACTAATTTTGTATACATATTCACACTTAGTGGTCCAAAGTTCCTATCCTACCATGAAGTCAGAAAATATTTCCCAAATAGCAGCGGACTCAGCATAGAGTCCAGTGGGACACCACTGCTCCCTCATAGACTCAGATAAAAATCCTTTCTTAGGGACTTGCTGTATTCTGGCATGTAACCACTGTTTGACCTACTGCATGACATATCCATTCAAATTTAGCATGATGAGCTTGTCAGGAATGCCTTTAAATAGAACTAAGCAATAGGTGTTGCAGAAACTGACATGGGTAAGTGCTCTGGAAGGCCTTCATCCACTGCCACTGTAACCTCCACTGAAAACATGGCAGACTAAAAAGACAACACCTACTTAGAATAAATCCATGCTGATGGAGAAGAAGGTGCAGTACGTCACCAGTAGAAGAAGGTGCAGTACGTCACCAGTAGAAGAAGGTGCAGTATGGCACCAGTAGAAGAAGGTGCAGTACGGCACCAGTAGAAGAAGGTGCAGTACGGCACCAGTAGAAGAAGGTGCAGTACGGCACCAGTAGAAGAAGGTGCAGTATGGCACCAGTAGATGAAGGTGCAGTATGGCACCAGTAGAAGAAGGTGCAGTACGGCACCAGTAGAAGAAGGTGCAGTATGGCACCAGTAGAAGAAGGTGCATTACGGCACCAGTAGAAGAAGGTGCAGTATGGCACCAATAGAAGAAGGTGCAGTATTGCACCAGTAGAAGAAGGTGCAGTACGGCACCAGTAGAAGAAGGTGCAGTACGGCACCAGTAGAAGAAGGTGCAGTATGGCACCAGTAGAAGAAGGTGCAGTACGGCACCAGTAGAAGAAGGTGCAGTATGGCACCAGTAGAAGAAGGTGCAGTACGGCACCAGTAGAAGAAGGTGCAGTACGGCACCAGTAGAAGAAGGTGCAGTACGGCACCAGTAGAAGAAGGTGCAGTATTGCACTAGTAGAAGAAGGTGCAGTATAGCACCAGTAGAAGAATGTGCAGTACCGCACCAGTAGATGAAGGTTCAGTACCGCACCAGTAGAAGAAGGTGCAGTACGGCACCAGTAGAAGAAGGTGCAGTATGGCACCAGTAGAAGAAGGTGCATTACGGCACCAGTAGAAGAAGGTGCAGTACGGCACCAGTAGAAGAAGGTGCAGTACGGCACCAGTAGAAGAAGGTGCAGTACGGCACCAGTAGAAGAAGGTGCAGTACGGCACCAGTAGAAGAAGGTGCAGTACGGCACCAGTAGAAGAAGGTGCAGTACGGCACCAGTAGAAGAAGGTGCAGTACGGCACCAGTAGAAGAAGGTGCAGTACGGCACCAGTAGAAGAAGGTGCAGTACGGCACCAGTAGATGAAGGTGCAGTACGGCACCAGTAGAAGAAGGTGCAGTACGGCACCAGTAGAAGAAGGTGCAGTACGGCACCAGTAGAAGAAGGTGCAGTACGGCACCAGTAGAAGAAGGTGCAGTACGGCACCAGTAGAAGAAGGTGCAGTACGGCACCAGTAGAAGAAGGTGCAGTACGGCACCAGTAGAAGAAGGTGCAGTACGGCACCAGTAGAAGAAGGTGCAGTACGGCACCAGTAGAAGAAGGTGCAGTACGGCACCAGTAGATGAAGGTGCAGTACGGCACCAGTAGAAGAAGGTGCAGTACGGCACCAGTAGATGAAGGTGCAGTACGGCACCAGTAGAAGAAGGTGCAGTACGGCACCAGTAGAAGAAGGTGCAGTACGGCACCAGTAGAAGAAGGTGCAGTATGGCACCAGTAGAAGAAGGTGCAGTACGGCACCAGTAGAAGAAGGTGCAGTACGGCACCAGTAGAAGAAGGTGCAGTACGGCACCAGTAGAAGAAGGTGCAGTACGGCACCAGTAGATGAAGGTGCAGTACGGCACCAGTAGAAGAAGGTGCAGTACGGCACCAGTAGAAGAAGGTGCAGTACGTCACCAGTAGAAGAAGGTGCAGTACGGCACCAGTAGATGAAGGTGCAGTACGGCACCAGTAGATGAAGGTGCAGTACGGCACCAGTAGAAGAAGGTGCAGTACGGCACCAGTAGAAGAAGGTGCAGTACGGCACCAGTAGAAGAAGGTGCAGTACGGCACCAGTAGAAGAAGGTGCAGTACGGCACCAGTAGATAAAGGTGCAGTACGGCACCAGTAGAAGAAGGTGCAGTATGGCACCAGTAGAAGAAGGTGCAGTATGGCACCAGTAGAAGAAGGTGCAGTATGGCATCAGTAGAAGAAGGTGCAGTATGGCACCAGTAGAAGAAGGTGCAGTATGGCACCAGTAGAAGAAGGTGCAGTACGGCACCAGTAGAAGAAGGTGCAGTACAGCACCAGTAGAAGAAGGTGCAGTACGGCACCAGTAGAAGAAGGTGCAGTACGTCACCAGTAGATGAAGGTGCAGTACGGCACCAGTAGAAGAAGGTGCAGTACGGCACCAGTAGAAGAAGGTGCAGTACGTCACCAGTAGAAGAAGGTGCAGTACGGCACCAGTAGATGAAGGTGCAGTACGGCACCAGTAGATGAAGGTGCAGTACGGCACCAGTAGAAGAAGGTGCAGTACGGCACCAGTAGAAGAAGGTGCAGTACGGCACCAGTAGAAGAAGGTGCAGTATGGCACCAGTAGAAGAAGGTGCAGTACGGCACCAGTAGATAAAGGTGCAGTACGGCACCAGTAGAAGAAGGTGCAGTATGGCACCAGTAGAAGAAGGTGCAGTATGGCACCAGTAGAAGAAGGTGCAGTATGGCACCAGTAGAAGAAGGTGCAGTATGGCACCAGTAGAAGAAGGTGCAGTATGGCACCAGTAGAAGAAGGTGCAGTACGGCACCAGTATCACTCTGCATTAGTTTCAATGTTATTCTCCCCATTACATTGCATAGTAACTGCGGTACACTTGTTGTTGTATCCTTATTATGACCTGCAGTAATGCTAATTTTGAGCATATAGAGGTAGGTTAAAATACATTGGAAATGTTATATAGATCCATAGAGGTAGCGTCTTTAATTTTGCTTAGAAATGTTATAATATCTTCCAAGATATAGGGTGACACTTTTTTTTTTTTTCAGTTATGAGTAGCTTCCAACTTTTTTGGACTTTTAAAGTTATTACTACTTTTTTCTTCTGGTTTATTTTATTTTAATATCAATAAGTACCTTACTGTTTATTGCTTAGTAAGTCATACTTTTGGATAGTTCATCTTATTTTTCCAAATATTGTTGTCTTAATGTTTCCCTCAATATTCGTATTCTGATAAGTTTCATAGTTATTCCTTGATTCCTAAATAAGATTAGTAAAGTTCTTTTTATTTTTTGTTTAGCCTATCTTTACTTTCAGGACTTGCATTCTTTGCAAAGACCCCATGCTGTCTTTTCTTTTACACAGTTACTAATTTTGCAGTAACATCCAAAGTTTATCTTTAAATATGGCTATATATTTGTACTGCACTGGGATATAATTTTAACCCAAGATTTAAAGCTATTAAATACAAAAATATGGATTTACTTTTTATTTTGTTTTCTGCTGTTCTTAAATTGAAACATATTGCTTCTTGGTCAGAGTCAATGACAGAGTACCCCACTTCATATACTCCCTGGCTACCTTTGATGCAGTTGGCTAATTCTACTACTTATTTTTATATGTAAGTCTACCCTGTCCAAGCTATGCAAGTATAAACAACAAAGAAAAAGTGTCTCATTATGACATCACAGCATCCTCTGAAACCTGGCTTAAAGAAGATGATATCCTCCCCTCTCGTCTTTTTCTAGTTAACCTATACGTATGTCCCAGAAATTACCACCATACTTCAAACTCAGGAAGAGGCATTGTTACAAAAAATGCCTCCAAGCCTCACTCCTTTTATTCCCCACCTCCACTTAGTGATATTAATCCTAAATGGATTGTTGCACTAATATAGCTAGGATGGAAAAATATGTACATTGGTAATGCTCAGCAACCTCCACCAGACTACAAAACATTTAATGTTAAACCAGAAAATTCAGGTCCATGGACAAAAAAGAAAAAAAAAAAACGTTTAGGAGTCTTAAATGTAAATTGGATTGGCTCTCATTAAAATAAACTTTACACTTTCATCTGTTTATACAGTTTTACTTAATCTGTTTATACAGTTTACTGAACTCAATTTCATTCCCACTTATCAACTCCCCCACCTCTCTGATAATAATTCACTTCTAGACATTGTATTTACTAATGTATCTAATACATGCCCCATATGCTCCCAATTCTTTTAGTGACCAAAGACAAGTTTTGTCTACCTGTTCTCATAAAAAAAAAAAAAAAACTTAAAAACCCTTTTTGCATTAGTGTATGTAAGTAGGGAGGGAAGGGGAAAACTGATTTATAATTCTTACCAAACTGAATTTTTTATTGACAAAATTAAATAGAACAAAAAGTTAGTGTTCTCTTAAAAATAAAGCCTTAAAACTTATGACTTCAGTCAATTATGCATATAGTTAAAATACTTAAAATTTCTGATTGTTGCATGATTTCAGTATTAAAGAAACTATTTTATAATTTACATAGATACATATGCAAAAATCAGTAACAGTAAACATCAAATGTTTAAAACACACAAAAAGCACTTGCAAGGTGTTGCAATAAATTCCAAAAGCTGCCAAGTGGTGAATCCCAAAGAAAGCTTCCTTTTATTAACACAAATACAGGCTTAAGTGCTTTCAGCCATGAAAATGGCCTTCATCAGAAACACCCATAATCCCAATGGCAAACACTTAAATATCCTTCAGTAACAAAAAAATACTATTAGATTAACCAGTTAAAATATTTTTATACAAGTAACACAAACAACAAACTAAAAACACTACTATAAGACAATTGTAAAAAGTGCAATTTTACTTGCATTTATTATATTTTGCTTTTCTACGTAAAACAGCTTTATAATTCACCCCACTATTAAGACCAGGTTTGTTATATGCATTGAGCAGAATCTGCCATTTAAGCTCTTTGTATTCAAGCTCTCCTTCTTTGTCCCCATTAAAATCAGGAGAAACATAATCTATTACTGAAAACAAAAACTTTGAACACTTGGGACTTTCTAATGTATGTTTAAACAATGCATTATTGTAATCTTTCTTTTTTATTCCATAATAATGTTCATAAATTCTCTTTCTCGGGGATCTATTGGTTTTTCCTATGTAGAAGGAATTACAAGCTAGGCACTTTGCCATGTATACCACAAATGCTGCACTGCATGTAAACCTACCTGGCACTGTAATGTTTTTTTTTCACAGGTACTTACTTCTACATAAGGTCCCTCTGCTATAACTCTGCACTCTTTGCAGTCTAAACACTTATACATACCCTTAACTCTACTATTACTGGGTGCATGTTTATTTTCTAGAATCTCTTTGAAATTCCTAGCCCTTTTATTAATGCATATGGGTTCTTCTCCCACTGCAGCCTTATCTTCTTTATTTGCCACTAAAATTCTCCAATTATTATTTATAATTCCTTTGATAGCTTTGCTGTCCACTGTGAAGATTAAGGGCATGGCCGCTTGTCAATTCTTATCCTGCTTTGCCCTTGCTTCTCCTTCCCTGGTCTCTTTTCATACACCTTCCAATAAACTACTAACTATCTTACTGGGATATCCTGTGTGCTTAAACCTCTCATGTACCTCTCCCACAAATCTGTCTGTTTTGCTAGCATCACTTGTGAGTCTCTCTCCACTAATCAGCTGCCCCTTCACTATATTATGTTTGACGTACGTAGGATGCATGCTAGTGTAATGAAGTAAGATATTACTAGCCACATTCTTGTAACTTATAACTGTACTTAATGTCTGTTGTCCTTGTACTTGATGATGTCTAAATCTAAATAACTAATCCTAAAGAAATTATATTCCAATGAAAATTTTAAAAAACTTGTGCTGTCATTCATTTCTTTAACAAAATCCTTTAAATTACCTTCTGTGCCCCTCCACACAAAAAAAAAAACAAATCATCAATAAATCTCTGATAACAAAAGATTATTGTACCCTGCTATGTGGGGCAAGAGATTGGTCTCCCAATAAGCCATAACTAAATTGGCATAATTGGGTGCCATCCTTGCCCCCATAGCCACCCCCCTTGTCTGTAAAAAAAATTAATTTTCAAAAGTGAAAAATGGCAGATTCTGCTCAATCCTTGTAACAAACCTGGTCTTAATAGTGGGGTGAATTATAAAGTTGTTTTACGTAGAAAAGCAAAATATAATAAATGCAAGTAGTATTTTTAGTTTGCTATTTATGTTACTTGTATAAAAATATATTAATTGGTTAACTGAATAGTAATTTTTTTGTTACTGAAGGATATTTAAGTGTTTGCCATTGGGATTATGGATGTTTCTGACGAAGGCCATTTTCATGGCTGAAAGCACTTAAGCCTGTATTTGTGTTAATAAAAGGAAGCTTTCTTTGGGATTCACCACTTGGCAGCTTTTGGAATTTATTGCAACACCTTGCAAGTTCTTTTTGTATATTTAACTGTGAATCTTCACTTGTACAGAGGTATAGTTTCAGTTTGTTTTTCATTTATGTTAAAAACACAGTAATTAAACTGTTAACACAAAAGCATCAGTTTGTTGCACATTAACACAATTAAAGGTATCAGATGTCATGAGGGGTTTTCACATCTAGGTGCCTAAGACCACTCTGTCTTCAGCCTTGTGCCTCACCATACAAAGTTAGCAACAATCTCTTATGCATTAATGCTTTCTTATTTGATCAACTCATTGTAACTGCTATAATAATAATAATAATAATAATAATAATAATAATAATAATAATGATGGCTAACCCATTCATTCCTGTATGACTTTTCCATCATAGCTAGTTCATCAGTTTCTTCAGTGTTTGCCACCTTCCACCCCTATGATACACACACTGAAACTATTTTAAACATTTTAAACATTAGCCTGCATCTTTTTCTTTTTCTTTACCTTCATTACTATTTATTATGTAAAGTTTTAGTATTGTATCAGAATCCGCAGGACCAATAACTTTATGTATCTGTAACTAGCCACCTGAGAAGAATATTTTACATTACATGATAAGCCACTAATTTCATTGGACTTCGAAATAAGTATGTTTCTGTGCCTTGTTCTTAATGTTTATAGTAGCATATGCATCTGGTTTGGATGGTATCTTAAAGGGAATTTGGTCCAGCCCACTTACCCGATTAACAGTTTTTTTGTAATATTTCTAATTTTTTATGTTCTGATTATACATTGAAATTCTTCAAGTTCATTTTTTTACACTGACAGGTTATAGCAGCATCATTCAGTTATTTTCTATGTTACATGACTATGTCACTGAGTCAGTTATTTTCTGTGTAACATTTCTATGTCACTGAGTCAGTTATTTTCTGTGTTACATTTCTATGTCACTGAGTCATTTTCTGTGTTACATTTCTGTCACTGAGTCAGTTATTTTCTGTGTTACATTTCTATGTCACCGAGTCAGTTATTTTCTATGTTACATTTCTATGTCACTGAGTCAGTTATTTTCTGTGTTACATTTCTATGTCATTGAGTCAGTCATTTTCTGTGTTATATTTCTATGTCACTGAGTCAGTTATTTTCTGTGTTACATTTCTATGTCACTGAGTCAGTTATTTTCTGTTACATTTCTGTCACTGAGTCAATTATTTTCAGTGTTACATTTCTATGTCACCGAGTCAGTTATTTTCTATGTTACATTTCTATGTCACTGAGTCAGTTATTTTCTGTGTTACATTTCTATGTCATTGAGTCAGTCATTTTCTGTGTTATATTTCTATGTCACTGAGTCAGTTATTTTCTGTGTTACATTTCTATGCCACTGAGTCAGTTATTTTCTGTTACATTTCTGTCACTGAGTCAGTTATTTTCTGTTACATTTCTATGTCACTGAGTCAGTTATTTTCTGTGTTACATTTCTATGTCACTGTCAGTTATTTTCTGTGTTACATTTCTATGTCACTGAGTCATTTTCTGTGTTACATTTCTATGTCACTGAGTCAGTTATTTTCTGTGTTACATTTCTATGTCACTGAGTCAGTTATTTTCTATGTTACATTTCTATGTCACTGAGTCAGTTATTTTCTGTGTTACATTTCTATGTCACTGTCAGTTATTTTCTGTTACATTTCTATGTCACTGAGTCATTTTCTGTGTTACATTTCTATGTCACTAAGTCAGTTATTTTCTATGTTACATTTTTGTCACTGAGTCAGTTATTTTCTGTGTTACATTTCTGTGTCAGTGAGTCTGTTATTTTCTATGTTACATTTCTATGTCACTGACAGCCTTTATTCTGTATGGTAGTTACATATTTACATTATTCACTGGTACTTTTATTTTAACTTTGGGGTTGTTTTTCACAGACCTCTAGTAGGTACATCACACCTGCAGTGATGAAGCACGGGCTATCTCATTATTTAAGTGTACAGTTAGTTACCTTCAAACATATCTGCCAATAGTGCAGGTTTGTATGCCTTTCAAGGGAAGACTCGCATCATGGATACCCACTTTTCGTTTAAGTGCCTATCATTAATTGCCTCCTAGTTAAGGAGATAAGTCAAAAAAGCAAATGAAGGTAATGTAATTATGCAGTTATATTATTAATTATAGTTATGGCAGTACATAGTTCATTTTTGGACAGTGCCCAAGATGAATATGCATCATTCTTCTTTTCTTTTAAATGTAACAACTAATGGTAAGAAGGACTAAATTATACTGAATACATTTGACTGAATACACCACACCACAGTACGTAGACATCTACCAAGTACTAAACTCAAGTCACAACACTTATCTGGGAAGAGGGGAACTGATAGCAGCACAGAAGAAAAAGTACCTCTGGGGGTTGTTGCACATGGACTACACCATGAACAAAAACAGAGAGAGAGAGAGCAAACAGAATGCTGGGAAGTATCTTCAGGAGGACAGAATCAAAAGGTGAAAAGAGGTTATGCTCCAGCTGTAGAAGGACATGATCACACCATTCCTTGTGTATTGCATGCTGTTCTAGAGGTTATACAGGGTGATTACTTCTTAATGAAAAGAGCTTTTGTCCCATTGATTAGACCATCAAAATGTATTGAAGAGACAGAATTCACAAAAGCACTCAACAGGGCACAGGGCAGAGGGCAGAGGGCTGGTGGAGAAAACAGAAAATGAGGAAGAGATGGATGGGTGGTAGAGTGTTATATTCACTTATAGGTTTATAGATGATTACTAGGCTAATGGCCCTAGGATACCTTTATTCACTTACAGGTTTGTAGGTGATTACTAGGCTAACACTCTAGGATGCCTTTATTCACTTATAGGTTCATAGGCGACTACTAGGCTAATGGCCCTAGGATGCCTTTATTCACTTATCGGTTCATAGGTGATTACTAGTTAACAGCCCTAGGATGCCTTTATTCACTTATAGGTTCATAGGTGATTACTAGGCTAACAGCCCTAGGATGCCTTCTTACAAGCATTGAGCAGAATCTGCCATTTAAGCTCTTTGTATTCAAGCTCTCCTTCTTTGTCCCCATTAAAATCAGGAGAAACATAGTCTATTACTGAAAACAAAAACTTTGAACACTTGGGACTTTCTAATGTATGTTTAAACAATGTATTATTGTAATCTTTCTTTTTTATTCCATAATAATGTTCATAAATTCTCCTTCTCAGTGATGTATTGGTTTTTCCTATGTAGAAGGACTTACATGCTAGGCACTTTGCCATGTATACCAACAATTCTGAACTGCATGTAAACCTACCTGGCACTGTAATGTTTTTTTCACAGGTACTTACTTCTACATAAGGTCCCTCTGCTATAAATCTGCACTCTTTGCAGTCTAAACACTTATACATACCCTTAACTCTACTATTACTGGGTGCATTTTTATTTTCTAGAATCTCTTTGAAATTCCTAGCCCTTTTATTAATGCATATGGGTTCTTCTCCCACTGCAGCCTTAACTTCTTTATTTGCTACTAAAATTCTCATTCATAGGCGACTACTAGGCTAATGGCCCAAGGATGCCTTTATTCACTTATAGGTTCATAGGCAACTACTAGGCTAATGGCCCTAGGATGCCTTTATTCACTTATAGGTTCATAGGTGATTACTAGCTAACGGCCCTAGGATTCCTTTGTTCACTTATAGGTTCATAGGTGATTACTAGGCTAACAGCCCTTGGATGGCTTTATTCACTTATAGGTTCATAGGTGACTAGGCTTATGGCACTAGAATGCCTTTATTCACTTATAGCTGACTACTAGGCTTATGGCCCTAGGATGCCTTTATTCACTTATAGGTTCATAGGTGACTACTAGGCTTATGGATTTAGGATGCCTTTATTTACTTATAGGTTCATAGGTGATTACTAGGCTAACAGCCCTAGGATGCCTTTATTCACTTATAGGTTCATAGGTGACTAGTAGACTAATCATCTTAGGATTCCTTTAGTCACTTATAGGTTTGTAGGTGATTACTAGGCTAACACTCTAGGATGCCTTTATTCACTTATAGGTTCATAGGCGACTACTAAGCTAATGGCCCAAGGATGTCTTTATTCACTTATAGGTTCATAGGCGACTACTAGGCTTATGGCCCTAGAATGCCTTTATTCACTAATAGGTTCATAGGTGATTACTAGGCTAATGGCCCTAGGATGCCTTTATTCACTTATAGGTTCATAGATGATTACTAGGCTAATAGCCCTAGGATGCCTTTATTCACTTATAGGTGACTACTAGGCTTATGCCCCTAGGATGTCTTTATTCACTTATAGGTTCATAGGTGACTACTAGGCTTATGGCACTAGGATGCTTTTATTTACTTATAGGTTCATAGGCGACTATTAGGCTAATGGCTCAAGGATGCCTTTATTCACTTATAGATTCATAGGGGATTACTGGGCTAACTGTCCTATGATGCCTTTATTCACTTATAGGTTCATAGGTGACTACTAGGCTTATGGCCCTAGGATGCCTTTATTCACTTATAGGTTTATAGGTGATTACGGGGCTAACAGCCCTAAGATACCTTTATTCATTTATAGGTTCATAAGTGACTAGTAGGCTAATGGTCTTAGGATGCCTTTATTCACTTACTGGTTCATAGGCGACTACGAGGTTAATGGTCCTAGGATACCTTTATTCACTTATAGGAGATTACTGGGCTAACTGCCCTAGGATACCTTTTTAAGCCTTGCCATGTCTTCCCATTTGAAAATGACTATCTAGGGACATCTAGCTTGTTTAGGTGGTAGAGCATTTACCATCTGACTCTGTCCAACAGGTTCACAGGTGCCAGACCAGGGGTAAATTTCTGATTTCCCATCCATTGGTTGATATTGCATTTGAATATGGTTGGGGATGAACTCCGCTTCACATTGGTAAGAAGCCTGTTCCAGACTAGAGATAGTCTCTGAGACATGTACCCGTGGCTCCAAAATGTTCTGTTTATGTTGTAAAGTTTAGTCCTTCAATCAAGTCTTTCTAATGCTGTTAGATGTGGATGAACAGCAAATCTATCAGCTCTGGATCAGTTGATACCTTGTAAGCCAGACACAGGTCACCTCTTAGTACATACATACATACACAAATATTTCAAGCACAAGCCATAATACCCTTCTAGCCTCCCAATATACCAAAACAGTTGTCCCCATAATAAATGTTTAGGCTGTTCTTAAAAATATCTGAACTAGTGCTTGCTTTAATGCAATATAGTAGTCTCATCCATGCATCAGCTGCTCTCTCAGACAACCAATTAGTATACTTTTAGTAGTCTGTAAGAGACTGAGTATGTAAGCCGCGGTGGTGCAGCGGTAGTGTTGTTGCCTCACAGCAAGAGATTCTCCCGTTCGATTCTCGGCTGGAGCACCTTCTGGGTGGAGTCTGCATGTCCTCTCTGCGGTCGAGTGGCATTCAAAAGACATGTATAGAATGGGTGTGCCTTCGTTGAAGGTTGGGTATTGAGCTGGCACCTTGGCACCCAAAAGAAATCTACTGCCAATCATTAGCAGACCGGAGTTCCGCTGTGGTGACCCCTAACCAGGAAAAGCCGAAAGAAGTAGGAGACTGAGTATAAAGATAAGGCTTTGAGGTGGTCTGTTTATTCCATGTATTTAATACATTGTAATTACTTAGTCAGCTTTGTAAGCTCTCTCCTTCTGCTATCAAACAAATGTTAATATACTGTACTTAACAACTTTCAGAGACCTTTACCGAATGTGCTAAAGTGAGGATGTGCAATGACAGCAATTTGTCAGCACAGCTGCCTTAGGAAGGTAGATAAAGGCTCTCAGACAACTACTGACATCAGGTAGTCACTACACATGACCTTTTGTGGATGATGGAAACATTTCTCTATAAAAAGAGGTGATCCTACACAGTGCTTCCAACCACCATTAATATTTTGTTAAAAAACAAGCAAGGGTCGTGACAATCCCTGAAGTTTCATAGAGTGAATGAAACCATCAAAAGTAAGTCAGTAAAGTTATTTGTTTAAAAGCTTACATTAACCTAAACATTTGTATTGGGATAAATGTGACTGGTGCAACAAAAGTAAGTAAATAAATTTAAGAGTTTGAAAGCTTATATTAAGAAAAACATTTGTCTGGGCATAAGTGTGAATAGTAGAGTTGAAGAGATTGAATAGGAAGGTGGCAGGGAGAAGAAGACATGGGTGGCACATGGAAGGGAGACAGCTTAAGACTGACTTATGGAAATATTGTTTCACAGAGTGGGCAGTTATGCCCTAAAAGAAGCTATCTGAGGCAAATCATAGTGTTTCAGTCAGTGAGTGTTCAAGCACGCCTAGGAGAAATGCAGAATGAGGTAAGCAGGGAGGATGCATCTGCGAAAGAGCTGATTGCAGTCAATTAAACTGCACTGATGGCAGATTGTCTGCCTTCAGCACCTAATTATGCTCATATATGGGGCATATCTTGTATAAAATGACAGCTTTTCAAAGAGTGTTCAGAAAAAGGAAACATGCAGATTACCCATTTTCTCCTCTGCTGATATCTCATTTGGGGGGGGGCACTTTTGAGTGGTCCCCATCCCTATAACCCCCATCAAGATTGGGTTCACTTTGGCCTTTTGTACAAACAAAACATATGGCTTGTAGTAGCACCATTTCATAATATACAGGTGATAGCTATCACTTCACAAGACGTGTTATCAGTAATACTCCACCTTAAATAGTCATCTCTTCTTGGCAGTGCAGGAGTGAGGGACCTGCTGAGTACTTTCTATCTGTAACATCATGTCATCCGAGAAAGAAGAAGTAATGGCTTTTAAAAGCAATAGAAAACGTACGTAGTCTGTGAAACACTGTTGTTTGTCAACTTATATTATGACAAATGGCTGGAATGACAGAGAGAATGATGCATAACTAAAATAACACTCTTACCTGTCCTGGTATATTTCATAACATTTCAGGGGTGTACATATTAGGTTCAGTATGTTTCTTATGCTTAAGAATGAATCTTCAATAAGGCCCTTAAACTTGTCTGCAGCAGTGTAAATATTCTTTGATGAAGTAGCAAGTAAAAAGCAGTAGACATCTAATATTGCATTTGTGCCACATGGGACCCAGAGTCAGGCAGCATGCTGTTCAAAATCTACAATGTACTTTAATAAAGATGCACAAGATAGAATGGCTCCATTTGTATGGTGAAAAGATAGTGATTGTATGAACATCCTGAAGGGACCGATCATCACTCTAGCTGTATTAAGCAGCACTAATTTCTCCTGAATTTTATTAAAAGTTTGACATAAATCTGGCAACTTAATATAAAAACTAAGTTTTTAGTAAATGATCCAGCAGACCACTTTGCTTACATAACACATTAAACATGAGAACATTAATTCCTTAAATGTAAATTTAAAGAAGGCCACGCAAGACATTATCCGAACCTTTAACCATATTACAGTTGTCATTTAACTACATACTCATATGTAAATTTCAAAAGATCTGGTAACGAAATACTAAATAAAATAAAATGAAATGAATGAAAAAAAGTTATTTATGATTAACTATTTATGGAGTGCCATTTTGAGTATGTTGTGTTTTGGCAACTAACAGTAAGCAGTTTTAGTGTTATTAGCTATTCATTTAGTCACAAGAGAGATGTGATCTATCTTGGTAAGCAGTTGTCATAAGGCAGAGGAGTACTCATCCTGCATGGTATGCCATTCTATCAACTTTCTAGTTTTAATTAACCCAATATTTTAAGTCATTTTATAATAATTGGTTGATAAATCAGGAAAGCGTGTTAAGTATTCTTTTAGTGTTAGAAAATGACAGATTTTGAAATGTATTTTCTGCTAGCACATGGATTTAGTGTCATGAAAACTTGCTCTTATTTTGGAGCAGGCTATCACTGTCAGTTAATAAGCCCCTTTGGAACTATAAGTGACCAGTGGGCTCCTTAGTTTCAAACGCATTTTCTATCTGTGTTCTGACTAGGTTGTTTTTATTCTTGTTATAGTTTCAGAGGTAAATAGTAGGTTATCAGTCTGCAGACTATTACAAGCTTAGTCAATAATCCGAAGTCAGAATCAAACCCTGTACCTTCTACTTGTGAGTTAAAGACCGTACCCATTATGCCATCCCCACCCCCATTATGTGTATTATAATACCTTATTTCTCTTTGAAATATTTAATGCTACTATACTTTGCAGTAGCCATTGATACTAAGTGTGTTGTTTTTTATTATGTTGTATATTGTTCAAAAATGTTCTCCATAAGTCCTCCCTAAAACTAAGACTTGCACAATAGAGCAAACTCTGATAATTTTATATGCATATATAGTGTGTATGTGCATGGTGTGTGTGTGTGTGTGTGTGTGTGTGTGTGTGTGTGTGTGTGTGTGTGTGTGTGTGTGTGTGTGTGTGTGTTGTGGGCACACATGGATGTGCAGCCATGTGTGCCTGTGTATTTATGTTCCTATTGGTAGACCACCCACTGAGGGTTATGGAGGTAGCTGGTTGGATATTTTATATTATACCCGCACGACATTGGCCGCGCGTGCACAAGTAAGTTAGTATACTATGCCATTATTTAAGAAAAGTAATAGTTCCTTTTCTTAAATAATGTCATGTGCTATAACAGTTACTTGAATGGAATGCTAAATGACTTGCACATAGGTATGGGCATGCCATGAACTCTTGAACTATATTTGCATCTCGTGACCTAAAGCAGACATTGCAGAAGAAAAGTCTTGCCTTGAGGGTCCCCTAGGTTTGTCTAGAAACAGAAAAAAATTGCAGACAGCATGTGATATACAGATGAACCAGTTACCATTTCATACAAAGTTTCAGCCTGACCTAATTCCTTTCTCAACTGCAAGACCAGAGATTGGCAGTTTGCCTAGGTGACTGCAAACCATTTTGAATTAATAAAGTGGCTAGCTGCACTCATCATCTTCTTCAGTGATCAGTCCTTCATCTTGTGTACCAGATGTGGTCTAGGCATACTTTACCTTGGACACAGGAAAAGTCCAGGACAAGCAGGTCTCATTGGTGTCACATAGGGTCAAAGGACGCAGTTTGAAATAGCTGGTAAGATGGCTCAAGAAACTTACAAAGTATAGGGATGAGGCCTAAAGGGATGTAATGGCACAGTATATGTTCATGGTCACTGATTGATATCATAACCTAATAAATGCATCTAATAAATCAGACGATATCTCAGAGAAGTTACCTTCCAAAAGATCAAAAATAAAGTACAGCTAACCTGAAATGATTCAGTTGCACTTTGATTCATTTGCAGAGCCATAGCAAATCCACTAGAGACATTTGATTGTCCCTCAACAAGATTCTTATCTTTATCTTTGATGCCATGCAAAAAGTTTTCAGCAAACATTTTTTATGAATGTTAATGGCTCATAGGAAAGCATTTTGGCCATTTGAATCACAGACTCTATGCCTAAATGCTGTGGCTGTTCTGACGTAAATGTACATCTGTATTTCAAATATCAGAAAAGAAAGAATGTTTTGTTGCACTTTTTACAGCTGAGAAAAACTGACCTCCTCCCCTTTTTTTGATACAGTATGTGCTTGATGCAAGGCAAGATTCTTGTTTAACGAAACCCCCCTTTGCTATGCCTATATTACCATTCAATAGGACTCGAACCCAGACTGTACCTGTTTGTGTAGCAGATGACCTCCAGGCTACTATTACTGAATCTCATTGCTATCCATTTTCTTGAAAATTATGAAAAAAAAGCAGATAACTAACAATTTTTGGCACACATCAAATTGTATGACCTGCTACTATGTGCTCAGCAAAGATTTTTAAGCCAGTGGTCAGCATATTCATAGTTGTTTCTTGCCTCACATAGTGGTTTCTGCAGAATTAAAAAAGGTTTCCTCACAGATGCATTCCTTTTTGGCCCCAGAAAAGCCTCAGAGAATCCACTCTTCGATTAAGCCAGTTTTGCGCTCTTTTCTTCCACCATTTGTGAATCGCTAGAGCCCTCCGTGTCCAGTCGACCTATTCATTTCCAATAACCGGTGAGAGGTTCAGCCTAGGAGGACCATCACTCAAACAGCCATTGGGATTGTTTGAGGTTTTCAATTTTTTTTCAGTTTATCCATCCCCACTGCAGACACATGGTGAGTATAGGGGAATCACATGCAATCTGATACAGAATTAGAGATTGCAGTCCTCAGAAAGGCGTATCTTCTTTTCACAGCTTAAATACTCCACAGTCAAAGTATTAGTATTAAAAGGCATTTGCTATTAATGTCATTTACAGACTTGAACCTGAAGCACCTTATAGAACTACATCTGAACAAGCAGGTTGTCTCTCTCCTGAAAGAAAAGGCCTTGCATGGGGGTGGGGGTCATCCACACAAACTATTGTAGAAAGAGTTCTTCACTGCTCTTGTTTCTTGCTTCAGGAGAAGGGAAGTAATGAGACTTTTGATACCATCAATGTACCGGCTACTTCTGGAACATTCTCAATGCAGAAATTGTATTGGAAGTAATGCAAGCTATACCTTGATACCTCAGTTACAAGCCAGACTTCTGGATAAGCTATCTGGGATTATCTTTGATTATTAATATATATGCCTTCAAATGGATCTAGGCAAGCTTTAACCTACCAGAATACATTATATCTGCTTTGCACAACGTAAGGGGTAGACTTGGAAAATAGCCCTCTGGCTTGACTAAGGTAGAGTATCTTGTATTTGATGAAATATTTTGAAACTAGCTATTGCCACATTTATCAAAGTACATGTGAATATAGACGTGGGACAGAAACTGTGAATAGCTAATGAGATGTATAAACTGTTATATACCTTATAAATCTGTACTGACCCTAGAGCTGTGGCCATCTAAGATTTATAAAAGGGATGCAGACAGCTGTAGTATGATGAAATACAGGTGTATGGAGCACACTCTTTATTGTACCTTGCTAGCATCTGTAGCATACAGGAATAAGCATTCTGTTGCACTGTAGGAAGCCAACAGCTAACCTTTGATCCTGTAATCCACATTCCACCGAGGCCCCAAAAGCGGGAGTAATACTCTTTTGTGTAGCTCCTCTCTGTAGCAAGGTGCATTTCCTTTTCTGGTTGGTCTGTACAACTTATATGATGTAGGAGCCAACTTTACCTACTTTGTGCACTTTTGTGTCCTTTCACCCTATCACAGATTCCCAGCCACCATTCCACATTTCAGCAGTATGGCATGTGTATACATGTGCCGTACACCTGCAATGTTAACCAGTTAGATTGCAAATGTGATGCATAAGTGGCTTTTTTAATGACTCACACCCAGTTTTCTAGTTTATGCATTGCTTTGCTAGGTTATGCCACACATAACCTCACAGACTGTTGCTGTGATGGCAGGGTACAGATGTGATACGGCAGTTACAGAGTTGCACCATACTTATCAGAAGTGAGAGCATTGTTATATGTGGTACAGCTGTCCTGCACATTACCATATATCATGAAGTGCTGACACACAGTATAGTTCTGTGCTATGCCTCCACCCCAGTTTTTTTGACTCCCCAGGAATATTGGTCTTGTAGGTGCCTATTAGGCATTTATTGTGTATGGAATTCTTAGTTCAGATCATGGATGAACTTACTCAGCGTTGCTTGGCATGCTTTCCAGGTTAATAAACAAACAAAATAAAGAAATTGTCTTCAAATGCAAGCATTTCATTATGGGTTTTTAAAAGAAACTTAGTAATTGATAGTTGCAGAATAATCCAAGACAAATTATTCTTAAACTCCTTTTGTGGGAGATAATGAAATTGAAGTTTGCAGACATTGCCTAGAGCCAACTTGTTTGCTAGTCCCTCACTTCACATTTCCATAGTACAGAGCTCATCAGGCTAACAAATCTACCCCTTCTGCCTGGCTAGTGCATTGCAATTTAATGACAGACAGTGTGCTAGCAAATAAGACCAGGGGCATACTTCTGTGCAAAATGGCATTCTAAATGTGAAACAACACAGTCGGCTGTCATAACTTTGCACCACTTAGTTACTACCTTCCAGGGTGGTTACAAAGTTCAGATTATGATGTCTAGTAGTGACTCTCATTTTAAATTCTGTCTGTTTAACAAACATCTTTTACAGTTAAATAGCTAGATACATTACAAAAGACATTATTTACTAGCCTATATTTGTAGAATCATTAGTACTAGCACATTTGCGTCAGAACAGGGTCTTTATATCTGTCATTGTATTTACACGCTTGATTTCCTGTCTGCTGAAGCCACAGTTCTCCCATTACAATATCATTCATTGGTACATTGGAAATGACCTTGAAACGGGTAGCAGATGGCAGTTACAAATTCAGAGATCCTATTTGTGCTAAACTATTTTTAGTAACAATAACACAAGAGGGAAATAGAGCTAAATCAGTGCCTTGTGAAGTTAACTGAGATTTCTGTTGCATTTTTACTGGACAGTAGATTGATATATTTGAATCTGTGACATATCCTCAAGTCTCACTTGTATTTTTTCCATACATAAACTCTTTGATGACCACTTCCTTTGCAAATGTAAATCATTCCATAGAGAATGGATAGGTTGTTGTTTTGTTGTGAAGGCAGTTTCATAGTATTTGGTACAGTGCACAAAAATAGGGCTCTGCAGTTACCTAGAGCATTCAGGGAATTTACTGTGAAAGCTTGAGATAAGAGTTGCATTAAACGACTAACACAACATGACAGAGGTTCTGTTCTGCCTCAGGCCACGAGGCAGCAGGTCCATAGGCAATAGCTGGCATGTGCGGAATTTACAGGGCTGTGCACTGCAAAAGCAAATCAGATCTTATATACTTAAAGGACATAAAAAGAGACTACTAACCTAACAGAATCAACCTGCCAGCACTAAGCATGTCTAGACTTCAGCACTGCAACTTGTTTGTGTATGTGAGTGTACGTGTAAATGCATACATGCATTTCAATTGTGTCTGCTGTGGTGTGTGTGTGTGTGTGTGTGTGTGTGTGTGTGTGTGTGTGTGTGTGTGTGTGTGTGTGTGTGTGTGTGTGTGTGCGTGTGTGTGAGTGAGTATATAGTAACTTCAAGTAAGGTATGAAATCTTTGCACTCTACAGTTTTCCAGCTGGTAAACTAAAAAGGAGCAATGAACTGTTTAAACACAACTGGCAATGCTTAATTTGTTTTATGCCAGAGTAACAATATTGTGCAAAGCGTTATTTTGAAGTTCTGCATGCTGCATGCTGTATCTCAGTACAAAGGTACACTAAGTCACCAACAAATGAACTTTCAAATCAGCTCTGCAAATAACACAAATATTGAGGTTGACTCTTACACTGAATTATTAGAGGTTATAGTAAATAACATCATAACAGTCAACCTCCACATCCAACAAGCAATAAAAAAACAGCAGAAGTTAGGTCTGTTATATAGAGCTAAACAATATTTGATTGAAAGCAGTTGGATAACATCAGCATACACCTCCCTGCTGCCTATATATCTTATGCCTGTCTTATTTTTAGCAACCTCATGCCTACCCTGACAGCTGAAATAGCACAATGTTGTAATAAAATAGCTAAATTTGTTTCCAACAAGCCATGCCCCCCACATCACTGTATTGCCCTTAGGTACCTGAACTGGATTGAGCTACATCACCTCCTCTCATCTTTAATTTGCTCACAGATTAGTCTTTCATCCTGAACAATGCCCCGCCCTAAGCAGTATACTACAAACTCCATTCCACCAACAGGGTTCTCCTCTCTGCAATGCCCCACCCTAAGCAGTATACTATAGCTCCACTCCACCAATAGGAGTCTCCTCTCTACTGACAAACATATCCTCTCAAGTCACACAGTTCATAAAATGCAGGAAATTTCAAAATGCCGGACCTCATATCTTCAAAGATAAATTAAAACAGTCCCTGCTTGACTCCTGGCTATGCCTCTGCTATTATCCAGGCTAAATTATTTCTAAACTTCCTCTTCTATGTATATATGCATGTTAATGACTTTCTCTTCTTTCTAATTTTTGTCTTCAACTCGTTTTATGACAAAATGCATGTAATTATAGCTGATGTAATATACAACTACTTAACAACACCCAATGCTGAGTGTGTGGCTACAAAATATAGTTATTTATTTCAGAATTATCTGCTATTATGCTAATGTTAATTTATTATTCTGTATGTATTATATGTACTGCTGTAAGTAGTTCTCTTGTATGTAATGTTGCTAAAAATTACTTGTGTATTCTATACGTACTATTGTTACTCTTGCTAAAAGTTACTGGAGTATTCTATACGTACCACTGTTATTCTTTAGGAGCTTTTTTTCCTTTTGCCTCTACTGAAAATGGGCTTATTTGCCCAGTCAGATGCTTTTGGAAACAAATGGAAATAAATTAATATATAGAGACAAATAAACACACACACACATATACACACGTTTGTGCGCTCAAACAAACATTTACTCACACACACACACACACACACACACACACACACACACACACACACACACACACACACACACACACACACACACACACACACACACACACACACATTCCCTGACACTATTGCCTTTGTTGTTGCTGCTGCTTACATTTTATCCCACTAACAGAAGACATAGTAACAAAAAGGGGGAAAAAAAACAACTGCTAGCTTAATTACAACTTCTCAGTTAATAGTTTGTTGATATTTTTCCACTTGTTTATGCTTCTATTAAGAATGTTTACTTTTGTCTTTGCCAGGATGGTATTAAAAGATCCTTTTATGCAGCTCATTTACCCAGTGGATTATTGTCAATGAATCAAAGGCATTTATATTGAATGCCATTCAGTTGAAAACTCATTACAGAAAAAACATTTTCAGCAATATTTATTCATCCATTCATTCTCAACCCCTTATTCCCACTTTTGCAATTTTTATAACTATATCGTGGAGCAAGCCACCCTGCACCACCTATGTTAAGGTCCCCCCCAAATGATATATACCAACTCCAGGGTCATACAACAGAAGAGAAAAGTGCAACCTAAAGAATCACCAAAAGTGTTTTCAGCAATATATATCTAACTGAATGGCACTCAACTTACATACCTTCGGTAACATGACTTTATCCCTGCCTGCTTACTAAAAGAATTAATATGTCTGATGCTGATTATCCACAAAGGCTTCTTCTGTTCCCCTGGTAATTGTTTTTTTTTTTTTTTTGATGGTGGGGGGAGAAAGATAGATATACTGGAGTACCCTTCTGGAATTTCTTTGAGCTTTGGAGCAACTATGCAGTTGATTCTGATAAGTCTGGAGCATTTCTCCCTGGGCCTCTGCTGAAAACAGGATCTGTGGAACCTAGTCGGACTTTCCCGGTCAACAAATGTTAAATAAAAAATAAAAAAATAAAAAGTTGGTTTATAGAAACCACAAACAAGTGAATCTCTACCTTTGCTCTAAGGGTAATCTGCAATGGGAGTTATGCTTGATCTTTTCCTGCTTTTACATTGCATGCATGTACATCAGAGGGTGGAACTAGTCTGCTGAACTGGGTGTGCAGTAAAGAAATATGTTAAGCTCTTCATGTAGGGGATTTTATAAGAGAATGGCAGATGAGTTTGGCAGCAGAATGGTTACTATATAACTGTATTTGGTAATTGAAAACAAACCTTTGACATATTTTACAGAGATATATAGTTCTAGCTAAGATCTAAAGTCAATCTTCTTTTAAAAGCAATGCATGTTTCAAGGGTACATAAAGAACACAGACCTTAAGACAGTGACATTGCAGAGACTTTCAGAGTTAATTGCATCTCATAGTGTCAGTCGACAACTATGCTATGGACAACATCCAAGTCTACAGATATAGTAAAACCAAACCAGCATTTTACAACAAGCATTCCAGCATTTATACAGCAGACTCTGTGTAGGAAGGACATCGATGTCACATGTAGGTAAATAGAATCAGGCAGCCATAGAGAATCTCATCCTATCTGACACTACATCCCAGGTTAGAGCCACCTACTGACCTGAGTTAAATTTATGGAGCATTAGTCTGGATGACTTGTATGGAAAAGCAGGGATTTACAGAAATCTGGCAGCTTTTCTAATGAGATTCTAATAAGTATTTTTTTTTCAATTTCTCGGAACTGTTTCACTTCAGACCTAAAGATAAATAAATGAAAATAACATGTTTTTCTGAATTAAAAAAAAACTATTCAGTGCTTTTCTGTTGATATAACTGCCATGCACTGACCCTAGCGACGTCACTTTTGTTTTTTTATCAAATACAACAAGAAATATTTGTCTTCCTCTCAGAACACCAAATACTAAGTTCATCCTCTTTTCCTCCCCCCCCTCCTCCAGCCACAGAAGAATGTAACGTATTCTAGAGCCACCAGTTCTACTCCCGAGGTTGCCACATTTGACAAACAGTGGTACTGGAGTGGGCCATACTTCTCACTTGTCATAACACTCAAGCCCTGCTGGCAACTTTTATGTTTTACAAGTTTTTACGTTTACACCACCAGCAGGGTACTGAAATTTCTGCTGTCTGAAACAGAAATTTGCAGTTATCATCAGAGTACAGCTAGAGATGGGAAGGAACAAGGACATAATGAGTATGACAGTTGTCAATGTACCTAGTAACAGTGAGTAAATCCTCAGAATAACAGCAGCAGCATTTGTAAGGCCACATACAATCAAGCAGGGAATCAAACCCAGTATGAAAGACAATAAAACATTTATTCGTAATTACAAATATAGCGGTAAACCAGTCAACCAGTCAACTGATTAACCAACTTCCAATAATAAATCATTGTCATGTCCAGGAATGCAATAAAATAAAGCCATTAAGTGCACATAAGTTAATAAACATTCCAGCTATGCGCTAAGCATGCATTTAATTAATAGTAAGCCAGTCACCAAATAGAAAACATGCATATTAAACGCAGCAGAAAGTGTTAAAAACAATTACAAGCAAACAATTCTACACTCATGTACCATTTAACAAAGAATCCTAAAAAATATGCAAATAATGAATATAAAGGAAACCAACAGAAAATATTTTGACTTAACATATGAAATATAATTTTGTCAATGGGGTAATAATGACTTAAATGGAATGCCCAAAATTGCTCTTTTGTATAATAATGAATTAACTTCATATATTCAGTCTTGTGCTCACTAATTATGGTGAAGAAATGAAAGGCTTTGCCAAAAAATGCTGCAGCTGTTAAATTTCCAGAATACTCCACTACCAGAACTTGAGAATAGACATCAGCACAATGACAGCATATTTCTACTGAATTTACAGGTCCTTTTAATGGCTCAGTTTTTCTCAAACATGGCAGATGAATGCTGTGAGTGGCCGCAGTTCACCTGCTTGAAGTCAGAGATGACTGGAAATGTAATGCTGGTACTAAGCATGATGTTCGTATGAAAAGGCTTGCATGAACATACCTCAGTAGTACCTGTACATAACCCAAGTCAGTGAAATGAAACACATTTGTGAAGCAAACTAATATACATTGCCTTATGCTTGTATATATAACGAAACAGTCATAAATGGAAGGATGAAAAATGTGTGGAAAGAGCCAGAGAACCTAGCACAAATATGGGCCACACTTGTAATAACCCTCTGCAGTACATACCACTTAATTTTCTGTTTCTTAATCTTAATGACATAAACACTGCACCAATAACATACCAGAATTTTTAACAGAAAATTGAATTCCAGGTGGGACTTCATGAGACCAAAAGTGCAGAAACAATTAAACAACGCACAATTTCAACATAAGACTGAGAAGCAATTAAGAAAGTGGTGACCTAGACCACAAGAGTGGCAAATGGGTCAAATTGTTTAAAGGACTGGATCTAAGGGTATATGGAGCTGACATAGAACATGTTACCAGTGGAAGACATGTAAATCATTTAAGAAATATTCAGGAAGTGGATGGTCTACAGACAGCTTAGACAGCTTAGTGTGGAAGGCTAAATACACAAGACAATGCCACAGATTCATAATCATATCCCAAACAGTAGAAGATGGATAATAAAGACAATTTTTCAGTGGAAATGACTCACCATTTTCAAATCCTGAGAAGAAAGTTTTACCAGAACTTTGACCAAAATCAGTTTCAGAGGCACATGACCATAGCATTTTATATCCTAAGAAGAAATACAAAGAGAAGGATGCATCATCAAAGTCAGGTCACACCATTTAGCAACAAAGATGCTACTACCACATTTTTACTGCCACTTTATTTGGAGTTGCCACACACACCTGAAGGGTTTTCCAAGACCACTGTGGACATAAAGATATTTTCCTGAGTGTCTACAGAGATCCCTAGGAAATTAAATATATAGGTGGAGGGGGAATGAGAGACAGAGTAGTTTTGTTTCTTTTTTTTTTATTTGTTTGTTTGTTTGCTCAAAAAGTACACATTCTGATAAAACACGTTTTATAAGTAATTATTGTCAGTAGAAACCAAAATTGTTATTCATATTTATTTATTTGTCTTTGTTGTCTGGGAAAAGTCTGACTAGGTAAAATGCATTTTCAGCAGAGGCCCAAGGAGATAAGCTCCACATTTAAGTTACACATGATGGAAATTTTAAATAGTAGGGTAAAATGTCTGTACATGAGAATTACTTACATGATTTTTAGATATTTCTTACACAAACATAACATTTTAACACAAAAAGCAAGAGCGAAATTAATACATATTAGCTAATTATTGAATAGAAAAATAAAATGCAATAATTGTTAATGCATTTATAACATGATAGTCAAACTGGGGTGTTTTAGAGGTTAGTAATAATTTACAGACAAATAGAATATAGCTTAAAAATTGCTGATAAGAGATAATATGAAAGGAGAAGTTATGGAAATAAGCAGGAAGATAAATGGACAGCGGAGGAATTGTAGTTAGTGGTGGGTGTGAGAGGAGGAGGAAGAGTAAGAGTTTAGGAAGGTAGTGCCATATGAGGAGGAGCGATAAGGTACAAAAGACTGGGAAACAAAGTGATTGCAAGAGTTGGAGTAAAGTAATCTGAGTAAAGCTAGCCAAATGAGCAGGGAGAACAGAGCCATCTTTAGCATAGATGTTTTTTAAGCAAAGTTTTGAAACTATTTTAAGTTTTCTATCAGTTTAACTGTGTGGGGATTTCATCCCAGAGTTTTGATACATAATGGGAGTAAAAAGTATGTAGCAGTATTGAATGTCTTACTGATATAAAGTAAGAGTTTATTCCTGGAGTGAAGGTCTCTAGTAGGTGAATAGTACAGCGGAGTATTTTGTAATGCTAAGCATTTGTCTGGAGAGTACAATAGGTTGTGGGCAATGATTAGTTGTGAGTATGTCAACTGGTTTGGGAGTTCAAGTCATTTTAATTGTTTAACACAAGACAGTGGTGTGTTTTATAAGGTTGCTTGGTCGCAAATGTAGTTATTTTATAGTAGCAAGAGGCTATTTCAGTTTTATACATAGTGTTGATATTTGTAAGAATGGGGAAGCATATAACAGAGAAGGAAGGATCTATGTCACTGCTAAGGTAATCATTGCTTCATCTGTCAGTTAGTGTTTAGCCCTATAGAGGGAATTGAGTTTTTATTGAGTTTTCTTGATGGAATGAAATATGTGGTTATCAAACTGGTTAAATTGCGTACTTGTTTATAGATTATTTGTTTGGTTGAACCATGTTGATGTCTTAGTACATAGGTTGGAAGGTAGTCAGTTATAGTGTCTGGTAAGTGACCAGAGGATTTTATATTATGAGGTTTGTCAATATCCAGTCCAGTGTGGACTGCATGTTAGTGTTTTTGTTGATTCTGATGGTGGAGCTTATTAGTTGGGTGAAGTCAAGTAGGCGAAGAGCATCCTTGGGGTTGCTCCTGTTTATGGATTGTCAGTCTATATTTAGGGCACCTAAGATGAAGGTTTCCTGGTCAATGTTGTCAGACATCCAGTGTAGGATATTTTCAGCTGTGGTAATGTCGTTGCCTGGTTGGATGTATACTGCTGAGATACATATAGATTTATTTTGGCTGATTTTGAGGAATGCAGTCAGAAGCTCAGCATTATTAAATTTTGAGATACATAGATGTGCTGGAGTGGTTTTTAAGTTGATTTTTTTTTATAAATAATAGCAATACCACCTGTTCTTTTAATTTGTCCTGTCCATTCTGAGTATGTTGAAACCTGGGGGACTAATTTTGTTGTCAGTTATTTCTTGTTTTAGCCAGGTTTCAGTGGTGATTAGAATGTCTGGGGACATGCACATGTATATCATGAATTTTTGTTGCTTGGGATTCAAGGATGATGGTTTGGAGACAATAGTACCAATTCTGGTTAAATGATATGTCAGTGTGAGGAAATAATCTGAAAGACAATGTTAAGGAATATCTTACTGTTGGCTTATGTGCCTGGCATTTGTGAGGTTAAATGTAAAAAGAGAGGAATGTAATATATGCACCGGTTAATGCACGTACAGATGTATAGAGATATACCAGCTGAGTGTACCATATGATAACAGCTGCTGTATGGTAAAGATGAGATGAAGTACAGTTTAACAGTATGTACATTTATCAGTGTTTTTGCAATGTGCATTGAGACAGGTATAAAACACTAAGCTTAAACAGCTTAAACAAATACTACAAACATATTTGGCATTTCATGACAAAGAAACCATTTGGTCTTTTAAAAAAATAACACATTGAATGTACTTACCCCTAAAACAATTTTACAAACATATTTGGATTTTTTGACAAAGCAACCCTTTGGTCTTATGAAAATGTACCTTGTTCAGTGGATTTACCCAAATACAATTTCTATAGTAAAGCACTAATAAATAGATACACAGAGGCGTCAGACTAATAGATCCTGTTAAACCCAGCTTCAGATGAAAGCCAAGGTCTGTGACCACCGTGACCCCAAGTAACTGGTTCAAGTACTTCAAAACACTGCAGGTACTCTGAAGCTTCTGCCGTGGAACAAATCAAAATGAAATAGTCCTGCACTTTTTCCTAAATCTAACCAGCACAAAACTTCAGACTTTCTGACTGATGTTATTGTCATGGGACAATATGAAGGGATACATCCCTTTACTTTTTGCATCATTTCCCCTGCTAATGTCAGTGAGTGTAACTTGTTTTTTTTTTCAGTACAAATTAATAAAATAGACTACTAAATCTAATTGTTTTGAAACTTATAACATACAAAAATTCCTAATACAGGCAAATATATGTGGCTTACTTTAAAAGTAATAATATTGTATACATTAAACATTAGTTTTTAATAAATATCCAATCAGAAGCATCCTACATTCCAGTCTAGAGGTTCCACTTATTAATGTGAGTAAATATTATCAGTGGAATTCCACTCGATCAGTGACACTACAGCTTAAGCATGAAGTAAGAGAGTCAGTTAGGATTATTTAGGTGTCAGTGCAAGACATAACACTAATTAAAATGGATGTTAACTGTTGGTGAAAGATTAAAGTATGAGCCATAGAATTTATTTTCTTTACTTTTCTCACTGGAAGGAAAACCATAATAAAGTAATTAATGCATGTTCATACAATATAATATACTATACAATATAGTAATATAATATAATATAATATAATATAACATAATATAATATAGTAATATAATACAATATGCTGCAGTGCTATATATTACAATATAAAATGATGTTAAGTATATTCTGGAATAGGAGAGCTTATTGAACACACATTCCCCCGGATTCTGCAAGCCCTGCATGGCATGCAGGACTAGTGCCGGAGCTCCAGCAGGCAATATGTATGCCGTGCGATCCAGGAATAACCTGTAGGGGTGTGCACAAGCTCTCCTGCACTAGTCCTGCACAGACTCAGCCCCATGTATGCAATTTACCCCATTTGCAGGAGAAATCCATGCAAATGAGGTGAATTTGCGAATTACAAAATGGAGCCATGACAGCTACAAATAAAAGGTGGATATCATGTATAAAGTATGTCAATGGCCAGCTATAAGGCCATTGGTATGGAAAACACTTGCAAAAAAAAAATCAACTTTTATTTTTTTTTTTTAGCCAATCTCAGCTGTTTAAGCATAGGGCAGCGGCACGCAAACGGGATCGGGGGGGAAATAAGAAAAAAAAAAAATAAGCATTCTAACCAAAATCACTATTCTGCCATTATAGTCAATGGCAGGCAGAAGACAACATGGCCAGTGAATTAGTGGTTGCTAAGGGAGGAGGCTCAGTGTGGGACATGTAACTGCATTAGCAGGCAATCCTATGCAAATGAGGGGAATGATAGTGAATCCCAGATTTCCCCTGCATGCTAGGCAGCTCCCAACAGTGTAAGAGCAGGGATAGCTTGGTGCAAGTCTAGGAGTTAGCTGACATCATGGGGCGGGGGGGTATCAGGCATACTATAAGTGGATTGGAGCCCTGTGGCTCGGGTTTGCTCCTAGCTTAGCACAGCTAAGCAAGGGGGTGTGTCTGAGGCTGCCTAGCACTCTTTACGTTGCTTAAGCAGGTGTGCACGCCACGCGCCGGGTTTTAAAAGGAAAAAAGAGTAAACCAGGAAATAGCAGCTCTGTGCACATTTGAGCACTGTGTTTGTGCGGTGCGCCCCCGGGCTTAAACAGGAAGCCAGTGGGAAGGGAAAACAGCAGTATGAAGGTAATCTAGAAGAACTAGCATAGCTGGCAGGTGAAATGTATCAGAATCAGTCAATTACACAGGCCGCAGACCAGCCCAGCCCAGAACACTACTACTATAAACTATGCAAACACCTTTCCCTATGTTTTTTCCCATACTCTACACCACCGGTGTATACTACCGGGGAACTTTTAACAAACAAAACAACAAAATGATAGGGGCAGCTATCATACAACAACATGTGGAGGAGGCTGAGGGTAGTGAAGATGGGAATGCTTTTGACCAAACCATAGTGAGGAGACAGAGAAGAGTGTACAGATCCAGGGTAACCTACCAGGGGCTACATGAGCTGGAGGTAGTGGAGTGCTATAGGGAGGACAGGGACCTCCTACAGCAAATTGTTGAGCTGTGCTGGCTACACCTGACACACCAAACTAACAGAGGGGAACCCATCCCAGTGGATACCAAGGTATGTGTAGACCTAGGAATATTAGCCACAGGTACCTCCCAAAGCCCAACTGGGGATATCATGGGGATCTCATAGGCATCAGCATCCGGAGTTTTCCACCAGTTCCTGGATGCCATGTCAGCACATGCCAGTGAGCACGTAAATTTCCTCAACACCCGTGAGGTGTTGGCCAGCAATATGCCTATCTTTCACCAAATAGCAGAATACCCTGAGGTAGTGGGTGCTATAGACGTGCACATACATATGCATCAAAGCACCACCCAGTGATCGGAGTAGGGTTTACATCAACCACAAGGGCTTCCCCTCCATCAACTGCCAGGTCGTGTGCGATGCCCAGGGCATTATAATGAATGTGTGTGCTGGCTGCCCTGGAAGCTATCATGATTCCCACATCTGGCATCTGATGGAGCTGTACCAGAGATTTGCCAATGGGGACATCCCTTACAGTCACCTAGTGGGGGATGCTGGTTATGCACTGGAGCCATGGCTGATGACATCCATCAAAAATGCACACGCACCCGAACAAGAACGCCGTAATGAGGCACACTCACAGACCAGAATTATAATAGAGTGTGTATTTGGGATGCTCAAGTCACAGTTCTGGTGCCTGGATACATCTGGTGGAGCCTTGCAGTACTCACCAGCTACATGTACTCAAATTGTCATTGTATGTGCCATGCTACACAATATGATCCTGTGGAAACAGCTGCAGCAGGAACAGCACGGGGCAAGGCCACACAACCCCCCACCAATGCCAAGGCCTGCACAGACACAGAGTGACTCAGAGGAGGAACAACTTGAGCCTGCCCCTGTAGGCAGATGAAGGCATGCCCAGTATGCCCTGGCCTTGGCAAAGAGGCAACGGATAGCACATAGACTGGCACAATAGGGACCCAGGGAATGACACCTCTCTCTCTGACTCGCACATACAGTAAAAAGAATGCCAGACATGACACTACCTGTGCTCAACCATGTATAGGGAGTATACTATGTGCATCTGACATGGGCAGCTTTCCAGCAGTATCCTCAGTACTGGCATACCCACAAGGTAAGTCACTCAACCTACCAATTGCCGAATGGAGTAGAATGTACTGTTACCTGTATATATGGTATGGATGTGAGCATACAAGGGAATCAGGTGGCTGAATGGTATGCCAGCAGATAGTAGACACCTATCATGGCACCATGAGATCTGTGTCTATAGTGGCCCCAGTATTTGTTACAGATCTCATGGTGCCACTATAGGTGTTTATAGTGGCACCATGAGATCTGTAACAAATACTGGTGTCACCATAGTAGCCAATACTACACAGGGTGACAAAACCCACTGCAGAAAATGTGCTGGGCCACATGTGTGTCCATATGACTCAGCAGGACAGGTGTAGACAAACACAAACAAAGGCTGTGCTATGGCCTCTGAATGATGCCTATGGGTAACCTCCCCCAGGCCTACACAGACAGACTACAGCAGGTCAGGCAGTGGGATGTTAGTTCTGAAGGGTAGGAAGTCAGAAACGAATATGTAGATCAATCAAAGCTAAGACCTGTAGTACACTGATATGCCTCTAGACAGCATGATAGGTTAGAATACAGAATGAAATGGAGTACCTGAAATACCAGTACAGTCATAGCAAATGTGTACAAGTGTCAGGTATGCCCCCCCATCCTATGTAGAAATGTAGAAACAGTCAGGTGTGCCCCCCCAATCCTGTGTAGAAATGTAGTAACAGTCAGCTGTCCCCCCTCCAATCCTGTGTAGAAATGTAGAAACAGTCAGGTGTGCCCACCCCAATCCTGTGTAGAAATGTAGTATCAGTCAGGTGTGCCGCCCAATCCTGTGTAGAAATAGTCAGGTGTAACCCCCAATCCTGTGTAGAAATGTAGAAACAGACAGGTGTCCCCCCCCCACAATTCTATGTAGAAATGTAGTAACAGTCAGGTGTGTCCCCACACTCCTATGTAGACATGTAGAAACAGTCAGGTGTGCCCCTTCCCCCAATCCAGCGTAGAAATGTAGTAATAGTCAAGTGTGCCCCCCAACCACTGTGTAGAAATAGACAGGTGTGCCCCCTCCCCCAATCCTGCATATAAATGTAGTAACAGTCAGCTGTGCCCCCCTCCCCCAATCCTGTGTAGGAATGTAGAAACAGTCAGGTGTGCTCCCCCCAACCCTACTTAGAAATGTAGTAAAAGTCAGGTGTGCCCCCCAAACCTATTTAGAAATGTAGTAATAGTCTGGTGTGCCTCCCCAATCCGATGTACATGCATCATAACAGTCAGGTGTGCCCCCTCACAACCCTATGTAGAAATGTAGTAACATGTATGTGTAGGTATAATGCCAGTGGAGCACAGATGCCCAGAGGATAGGTTGCGGCATTTGCACAATATTCAGGTAGATGTGTGTTAGGTTGGTGTGTATTTCACTTTGTGTGAGAGTGGTCAGTATGTATGCATGTTGAGGTAAGACCTGGTGGCCATTGCCCACTACTGCTAATGACAGGGACAAGTGTTCACAACTGCAGTGCCAAAGACAATTCCCACCAGTATAACACATGTTAGCAGTAAGCCATTGTAAATGTATGGTGGCAATATGTGCCACCATCTGAAAGACTGACATGGTATGGCTGTTGGGCTAGATATACAAGCAGTACACAGGGAAAAGTACTCCAGACATATAGTATATATTGTGTCACTGTGAAATGGAGACACCCTTGGAATTGTACATACAGGTATGCATCACATTATCTGGTCCTGTAGTAAGGGATACCGGTGTTGTCTGCCTGAACCCTTGCAGATTACAAAGGAGGAAGGACTGATGTATTGGGAAACAGCTGATGTACCTGCACATGCCAGCATAACTGGAATGCCCCATGCATATTTGTGTGTCAGATGCAAGTAGTGTCCATAGCACACATGTACCCAGCTCACATAAGCACCACCCACAGGTACCACTCTGGTCGTATCCCAGCTGTGGGAAATGGGTACTATATGACCCCACCTGTATATGACAATAGCGAAAGAATGCAGCATGCAGTACAGGTGTCCCATGCAGGTGTGTCCCTAGCTGTAGGTATCACCCTGCCAGCATCCACACCACCTGATCAAGACTGATAGAAGGTATTGGCCTGAACACCTAGCACACCTACCCTGTCACCCCAGGGGAATATACTGTATGGCTGTCTGAGACTGCAAGACTGACAGAATGCAATGGCCTGCCACATCTGGCCTGCATCAACACCTAATGGCCCATAGGCCTCTGCCAAAGGCCTATGTCTCACACATACTGCCAATGCATGTTATGTCATGGACACCCAAATGACAACATAACACACTCCACATAAGCCATATGCATGGCCATGTGGACAAACCACAGTTGCATGTCCACCATGTCCCACTGCATGAACTGTGGACCAACACCACACACAGCTGTGATGGGGTGATAACCTTAGGGAAAGTATCAGAGAATGTATGCATAATGTATGGAAGAGGATAGAATAACAGAGGGAGGGTGGCAGCATGGGCAGCATGGAATGTGCAAGGTCTGATACAAAGCTGTGTGCATACACTCTCCCTGGCTGCAAACACATAAATGGGTGGCTACATACCTGCATGTACACCACAATAGGGGTAATTTCCTGACTCATGGCCCCTACCTCTGGGTAACCTGTGCGAATCTGTACAGCTGTGAGGTATTGCCACAGCAAGATAAGGCCATACTGTCATGTCGATGGATGTACAAGTATGGGATCCTCTGCCAGCACTGTACCAAGGTGCTGAACTGGAAACACAGATCCAGCAGCAAATGTCTGCAGCTCCCCCTCCAGAATGGCATAACTTACCATGAATATGTAGGTGTCTGCTCACAATACTGGACACAGCTGCAGTCACCCTTGTCCCCCAAGACATCACTGTGAGCAAGAATTTCCACCTGAGAGTACATGAGGATAGAAAACATCACAGTGTATAACAGTACACATGTCTGAATATCTCTGCTAACAACAGTACCATGTAGCTGAAGCAGCACAGACACAATCACCTACAGTATACACTATCCCCTGCACAATTTGTCCCCATATTGCCAAATGATCGACGGATACCCTGCAGAAACAGTTTGCTACCTGTAGGTGTACAACACAAAGGTCTGCACTGGAGTACAAACTACCTGGAATCAATCCACACATTCAATATAGAAGTGCCTACTGGGCATGCTCGCACACTTAGAGAAATGAAGGCAATGTCAGACAACAACATACTGAAAGGTCATACTGGGCATGCTCACACACTTAAACAAATGAAGCCCATATCTGCAAACAACAGTGGACCATACATATCTGGCAGTTGCAGATGTTAGTGCATACACTCCTCAGTATGCACCAGTCATGCTTTGCACACAGTGGATAGGAATACAGACATATATCCAAGGACAACACACTATAAGCCAAAAGTAGATGTACATAGATGTGTGGAAGAGTGACTGTGACAAGGAGCAATCCATTATGAGGCCTGTCCCACCCAGCACACAGCCAAATGGCTACAACCACATGAGGTGTAAATGTCACTCACTGTAGGCATTAGCCACTGGTATCCATCAGCATTACAGACTGTGGTGCAAGTGCTACCTGTGTAACATGACTGTACAAGGAAGTAGTCATCTAGCAGCTGTATACATGTTCCTGTGGAATATAACCCCGTGAGTGCCCTATGTGGTGTGTCAACCTCTAGATGAATGGGTTGTGGCCCATGTACACACACTGCCCTTCCCATAGCCCTACTATGACAAGCCTGCTGAGGTCATCCACTTTGAAATGCACCTTTGGGAAAGGTGTAGCCCAGTAATCTCCATGGCACATCCTAGAACTGCGTACTGCTGTAGTGTGATAAACTAGTTAGGTAGGAGTTCTAATCCCAGACATGGCAACTGTGTGTGTGTGTGCATGTGCTTGTGTGTGTGTGTGTGTGTGTGTGTGTGTGTGTGTGTGTGTGTGTGTGTGTGTCCCTGTCTGAGTAGAGAGCAATGCTTTGTATGCTAGTCACACTCACTACAATTCAAATGCCCTACTTTGGCAAGGCTGCTGCTGTCATTCACTGTGAAATACACCTTTGGGAAAGGTGTAGCCCAGTAATCTCCGTGACACATCCTACAACTGTGTACTGCTGTAGTGTGATAAACTAGTTAGGTATGAGTTCTAATCCCAGACATGGCAACTGTGTGTGTCGCTCTCTCTGTGTAGAGAGCAATGTTTTTTAGGCTACTCACCTTCACTAAAAATCAAATGTCCTACTTTGGCAACCCTGCTGATGTCATTTACTGTGAAATACACCTTTGGGGAAGGAGTACTCCAGTAATACCTGTAGTGTGTCCTATAACAGAGTAATGCTGTAGTGTGATATAGAACTCTGGTAGGGGTTCTATTCCCACACATGGGAGTTGTGGATGTTTTGTGTGCGTGTTTCTATGTCTGTGTAGGGAGCAATGCTTTTTAGGCTAGTCACACACACTACAATTCAAATGCCCTACTTTGGCAATCCTGCTGATATCACTCACTGTGAAATACAACTTTGGGAAAGGAGTACTCCAGTTATCTCTGTGGCATGTCCTATAACTGCGTAGTGCTGTAGTGTAATAAAGGCGGCTGTGAGTTTGCAACAACTGGACTCATTGTGGAGCGGGGCTTTGCAAATTTCTTATATGGTGGCTAAAGCACAATGTCACATTGTCCACCATACAGGGATGATAGATGTGAAATAGCTGAAAGGCTGGGGTGCAAATCCATATCCCTACAACTGACATCAAGGCCAGGCAAACAAAGTTAGCAACTTTGTATTACCCAGAGAACACTCTCAACCCATGTCTCATACACACCCACACTTGCCTAGGCAAACAACTATTATGTTGGTAGTAACCTGCATATTGCCCACTGATAGTAACCATGGCATGATTGCAGTGGGCTACAGAGGGCATGGCACCCTGTCCATCAGTCCAATAGGCACATACATGCAGACAGTTCACCTTCCCTATGTTCTCCACTGGACACTTGCAACACCTGTGGTGCCATCAAATGTGACCCACAAAGGACATACCATGCCTGAAACACATGCCCTGTATGGACAGATGCCACGGACACCAGGGAATACCTGTATCATGCTATCATTGTAGGTGCAGGGTCAACCTGCTGTCCATTAACAGTTCCCGCCACATGAGGCCAGGACTGGCACATCTGATGATAACAATCTGTGTACACAACATGGGTCAGACACCCCAGGTACAGTTCCACATGTCACTGTACATGCATGTGGGATGTGTGCAAATACCAGACACTGTCCATGTCATGGACTAAGGAACACATACATGGCAAGCAATGTACAGCAATGGCAACATACAATAGTTACCCAGGTGACTGGATGGTGAATACAATATTCCAAAACAGCCAAGTCGATGAACAAAAGTAACAGCCAGACTATAGTAAATAGATCCGTTTAATGAATTCTGGTACCTCGGCCTTCGCCTTCTCATGGAATGAATTTAATGCAAAATACAGTCATTTATAAATCATCCAAACATTTACATAATTAATTTACTTCAATAAATCAATTAAATAATTAATTTCTTAAAGCCACAAATGCTTCCTAACCCATAAATCTTTTCTTGGACCACATACATTATTAGACATATCTTAAATGAAATATTTCTTAAATAAAATATTTATATTGCACATATTATGATTTTATAATTTTATATTTCTAAATTCATCCCATTTGGAAATAGAGTGTTGTAATTTATAATAAATCTAGATTCCATTTCCAACAACCTGTCTTGGAAACCTATATTATTACCACCCATGTCATTTGGTTTATCCAAAACACTGAAAACTAACCCATCGGAAGATCCCCCATGCTGTTCACAAAAATGACTGGCCACCGGACTTTCAAGCCTACTATTCCTGATATCACCCAAATGCTCGAGAATTCTAAGCTTAACTCTCCATTTAGTTTGTCCAATATACCATTTCTGGGGTGCACAATTGCACCCTATGATATAAATCACCCCAGAAGAATTACAATTAAAGAATTCCGAAGCATTATATCTCACATTGTTAATTCTTGTTCCATCAAAATTTCTAACTCTAGCACATACCTTGCATCTCCCACACTGGTAAGTCCCTACCTTTCTATTTCTTGTTATCCTGCTTCTAATATTCAATATTTCCTTTAAGTTCTGAAATCTTCCATAAGAAAAGGTTACTATATTGGGAAACAATTTTCCTACCTTATTATCTCCGACAATGATAGGCCATAGTGACAACACTATCTTCCTTAAAATACTAGAAAAATCTGAAAATTTGTTGACAAAAAATATGCTGTCCTCGTATGCATTCCCTCTATTATGCATAAACTGGCCCCTAGTTTCTTCCAAATTAATAGTTGTTTTATATCCATGCCTTTTTCTCATTGGTCCCCCCATTCCTAATTCATGTTCAACCTGTTCTCTAGCTTGCTTTATCATGCTCTTAGAATAGCCTCTCACATCAAGTTTTGCCTCAATTTTATTAAATTCAATGCTCATCCTATCCATTTCCGATGTATTTGTCGCAATTCGCTTAAATTCTCCTAATGGTAGAAATTTTTGAGATGAACACTATGCATACTAGATGCATGTAAAAAATTGTTAACCGCTGTAACTTTATGATATGGCTTATACTGCACTTTGTTATCAGACCCTACATAAAATTCTATATCCAAAAACTGAATCCTATGCCTGCCTATGTTGTAAGTGAAATCCAGGCCACATGGATTATCTTTTACTTCAAAAATAAATTCCTCAAAATCACATGGGTCCCCCCTGCATAAAAACAAGAGGTCATCAATAAATCTCTTGTATTTGACAACTTTATTTTGAAAAAAGTTCTTTGGATAAATAAATAAATTTTCAAAATGGGCCATAAATAAAATTGCATAAGAGGGAGCATACGGGGCCCCCATTGCTGTTCCCTCTCTTTGTAAAAAATATTTGCCCTCAAACTCAAAACAATTGTGTGTTAAACAAAATTCCAACAAACTGATAACATAACAAGTCTGTGGTCCTTCCCCTAACATCTTGCTAACAGCTTCAAGTCCCCATACTTTGTTGATGCTAGTGTATAATGATTTAACATCCACACTAGCCCAATAAAAATCATGTTCCCAACCAGTTCCCCCTACATCCAAACTGACTTCTGGTGTTCTTCACATGTGCAGGAACCCTGGATAAGTGACTTTGTAACATTGAATCCAAAAAGATCCCTATATTTTGAAAGTAGGCACCCCCATAAATATTTTATTTAAGAAATATTTCATTTAAGATATGTCTAATAATGTATATGGTTCAAGAAATGTTTTTATGGGTTAGGAAGCATTTGTGGCTTTAAGAAATTAATTATTTAATTGATTTATCGAAGTAAATTAATTATGTAAATGTTTGGATGATTTATAAGTGACTGTATTTTACGTTAAATTCATTCCATGAGAAGGCGAAGGCCGAGGTACCAGAATTCATTAAACGGATCTATTTACTACAGTCTGGCTGTTACTTTTGTTCATCGACTTGGTTGTTTTGGAATATATTTTGTTCTTTTGTGTGTTTAATTAATTGGTGAATACAATACCCATCTATGTGGGCAAATCCAGACACTACACCTCTGAGCCACACTGCACACCATTGCCGTGTGGCCTGATGCCAAGGTATACTCATCAGCCAGCCTTGTATAGCCATCTGGCACAGTCAGCCACTACACACCTGTGAATCAATGCACCCATGCATGTCAGTACTGGCACCCTGTGTCTGTGTGTGTGGTGTATGATGCTTATGACCTCATTCAAACTCGCTACAACCCCTATTGGCATACTGAAGTATGCTGTCTGATGTCAGACACCGCCATATACCCTTTGCCCATATAACCTCCATATAACCCCTGTGGTGCATGTGATACCTGCACAGTACTGTGTTGTGGCAATCTAACTAGTGGTGAGTTGTATTCCTGACCCTGCCAAGTGTGTCAATGTGTGTGGGTCCCTTAGAGTGTGTGGCTGTGTTGATACTGACACCTGTTCATGTGGACAGGCACGTGTACTACACCTACCATATAGCTACCATATCACTGTTGCAGATGTCACTCACCATCACATATACGTTTGGAGGGCTTCTCTACATGTAACCTATGTGGCACATCCAATAACTGCATAGACATGTGATAGCAGTACATAGTCAGTCAGCGGTTTGATACCCTGTACTGTTAGGTGTGTGACACAAACATGCTTAAGTTTTACTCTCCCACCCCTCCCTGACATATCTTTGCCTCTCTATACTTCTCTCACTCCCTCTCTGGTGGATGTGGAGACTTACACCTGCTTTACTTAGGCAGGAGCATGTGTATTGTAAGTGATGCTCATGATCAGCTGATGGCCTCTGCATGAATTGCAGCCCTCCTCTAGCTGATTGCATGTGGAACAGCTGTGGAAACATTCCCATAGCCAGTTGCATGGAAACACACTCCAATATCTAGGAACATCATGTTGGTGTTAGGCCTTTTCATTCACTGTGAGCAGGAACTAGATCTATTGTTTGGCAAACAGCATCACAGATGGATTGGGGATTTACCTCTAACAACATACACTGTGAAAACAGGCCAACACACAGGAGGGGGGATGTGCCTGACATGACTACAGACTGTAAGCGCTGCTATACTGCATTTGGAGTAATGTTGGTTTAACAGGGTGTGTGTGGATATGGCTGTCCTACATGTTTTAATACCTGTTATGTCAGTGCTATGTTTATGAGGAAACCCCCATCTGTAGAGTCATCTGCAGACTGGGCAGTGTGTGGTGCCTTTTGTTTCTTGTGTTATCCACAGAGCACCTATCTGTGAACTGCAGAAGGTAACGTGAAGATTGCAGTCAGTAGATGGTGACAGCTGTGAGAGTTACTGACTTCATATCCCTCATATGACATATGTTGCAACAAACCCTGTTACAACAGTAAATGTATGAGGTTATCACAGCAACATATCAATATTGGCCCTGTGTTTGTGCCTCCAGCCACAACTCTGTCAACCTTTGTACATATGTCATGCAGTAAAAGGTGCATATGTTCTGTACACTATATTTATTGACATCATATCTGACAACAAGCCTTTGAGATATCAGACTGCTACACATATTATGTATAGCAGGGGTTATATTTGAGGACATAACCTGGGCATTCTGTGGCTGTGTGTACAGTACTGAGATCTGTGTACTTATGGTGATTGTCAACAATGTAAGCCAGTGTTGAGGCAGTCTGCCTGTAGCCTGCACAGTGCTTTGTTACATGCCTAGCAACTTAGTGTACTTAACCAGTACTCAATATGTGTATTGACAGCTATACTGGTAAAACAACAGCTGTCTTCACAGTGGTCATGGCATACTGGTTAAGTGTTGTGACTTTAGTGTACAGGGTCCCGGGTTCAAGACCTGCAAGGGCTGTTCATTTTGTTGCTGGGCAGAACAAGGGCTGTCAGATACAGAGTGGTTAAGGCAGTTTTGAGCAGCTGTAAGAATGTTTACACAAAGCTAAGCGGTGCTAAGCTATGGGTAAATGCATGGGCGCTTACAGAGTGTAGGCTTCGCTTACCAGTGTGCAAATCAGCTCAGCTGTTATATTGCAGCAGGGTTGATACTTGATAAGCATGGCTTAGCCCTGGTAACCAGTTCACGCCACCCAGTCTGATAACATAGCAGGGTAATGACATCTGTAATAAGTGTATGTAATGCCATGTACAGTACATGCGCCTATGTGTTGTCATTACAGTAGCAAGGGGTGTGAGTGTCATGTTTGGGACACAGACATATATGAGGCCTGTACAGCACTGTTATCCATGTGAATGTATTACATACAGGGGTAGTAGTCGAGATTATGTGCTGTCACACTGGCATGTAGTGTATCATGGCAGTACTACTGTTGACAGTGCTTACCCAGGCAAGAGCAGAGTGCTAAATGTAGTACTAACAACAGGCATACCTGCAGGCATAGCTGGACTCTGAGCCCTCCCTGTTGTATCCCTGGAGTGTGAGCTGTGTCACAGTATCTATCCTTTACTGGGTAATGATCTGACATGTGGAATGTAACTGTAGACTACCGTCTATACAGCAAGAGTTGGGAGGGTAGCATAATGGTTAAGGGGTTTGCCTTACAAACACAAGGTACAGGGTTTGAATCTCACAGGGGATAATTGGCTAGGCTTAAAATGGCTTGCAAGGGCAGTTAGTACTAACCTATAAACCTATGAACCTATGAACATGTTAGTGAGGGCTTCTGACATGTAGTTATGGCATACATATTGTTGTCAAATTTCTGTCTGTCAACACACTCATCCTTCTGCATAGCTACTTGCCAAACTGATGACTGTCAGTCCCTGTACAGATGTGCAGATGGCAAGTATCCAGCTGGGATATGTACACGCAACCTAAGCTTGATTGACACTGACATGTCTGCCCAGCTGTGTAAGAACTGGCACATATAGGAGATGTCACCCTGTACACACCACATACCACGGGTACCTCCACTATACTACCACAGTCAACAGAACATGCTTGGATACAGGTCTCCATCACAGACACTAACCATGTGTTGTAATGCATGTTGCATACATGTCAACTTGATCACATCAATGGTCATGTGCAGGAGGCACCTGGAGGATTGGCTGATGCATGTCATTCTCACCCTGAGGGTCACCACAGTAGTTTCTGTCAATAGATTGCCTGCTGCCACTTGGCAGGTGGCAGGATACCACTGTACACACAACCCCTACACAACCCATCTCTCCTTGGACAGTAGCTAGGTACACAGCTATGACCACCTGCAGCTATGCACCCCTGTACTGACACATGTGTATGTGTGCATGACTGAGCATAGCAGTGTCTGTGTGTTAGCACACCTGTACTTGGAAATTCCATGAAGGCCTTCACAACCAACGCAACACCCATTGCCATAGTCAGTTGTGGCTGCTGCTGTATGGGACATTACATGTATCCTGTTAAGCTCCTCCTAGTACTGGCTACACGAGCCTTGCAGTACCAGCAGAACAGTGTTGTGCAAATGGGTTGATAGGCATGGTATACCCATTGTGTTCTGGCATGTGTGTGTGTGTATGTGTGCATGTCCGTATATCTGTAGGATACAGCATTCCGAGGCCACATACTCCTATTACAATACCCATTGCCACACAGCAGTACAGATAGTGTTGTTGCTGCCCATAGGTGAGACATGACAATGCAAGACCCTACTACGCATGTGGCATGTGCATTAGATGCATATCTCTGTAGTACAACTGTTGGGGTATACTATGGGTTGTATCGCAGTCACGGCCAATGTGTGATGGTGGGTATGGCAGAGTGTCATCATGGGTTTCAGGGAGTACAATATCCACTGGGAGATGTGGGTACTGTGTACACTGTCATTACACCAAGGTACACCCGGTATATGTCCCATGTACCACGTTATGGTTACCACTGTCACCATCAACCATACAGGTAACTGATACCGCAATCCAGGCCAGTTATGCATGTGCTGTGTGCAGCCTACCTGTAACACATTGGACACATGGTCAGGTTAGTTAGCAGCGATAGGCTGTGGTCTCTCGGATGTGTGTCTGCCTGTTATGTGTCTGTTAATGTGTATATGAAGGTATGTCACACTATGTATTGTCCATATACACCCATTACATTCCCCATTAGCATACTATACATGTCTGGGGATGTTCTGCATGTAACATGTAACCTGGGACACACCTCATCCTAAACACTGTGTGGTGTGGGCAATGTAAGCCACACACTTCAGTATCACTACATAGCTAGATAGGGGTCTAGTACCTGTGTTGCCAAGTAACAGTGTGAGTGTATGTGGATGAGTCTACATCAGGTTGCAGGATATACACTCCCCAGCGGGTCACGTGCCCATGTGGCACAGGCAGTAACCATTTTAGTAACCTGTGACATGTGTTCATATGTACCCCAGATATGTCACAGCCATGGTGTCACCACAGTGCCATACCCCATTGTGAAATATGACTGCAGACCATCCTTGTGCTAACACATGTACACCTACAACACAAATGGATAACATTATAGGGGCCGCAGTGTTACTAACAGCTATAATCCATCATTGCTGGACGGCTACACTACCTGCAATATATGCATTACACTTTTCTCCTTACAACATGTTATACTGCAGTACTGTGGTACACTGTAGTACAGTCACCATGTGCATCTGAACCATATTAGCCTGTCCCTGGATTGCTGGTATGGATGACAGGAATGTGGCACAGGTATCATCATATGCACAGGGCATCCTTGTGCTGACACAAATGGATAAAAATATAGAGACCACAGTCAACCAGTGTTACTAACAGCTGTAATGCATCATTGCTGGATGGCTACACTACCTGCCATATACGCATTACACTTTATTCCATACCTCATATCACACTGCAGTACTGTGGTACACTGTAGCACAGTCACCATCTACATCAGAACCATATTAGCCTGTCCCTTCATTGATGGTATGGATGACAGGGATGTGGCATAGGTATCATCATATGCACAGGGTGTGATGTTGGTTTGCCAGAGGCTGAGGGTGGGCCATACATTTGACAACATGTGTGGGGGTGAGGGGTTTACTGCGGTGAGCTGGATGTGATGCTGTGGTGTGTGTAGGAATGGGGTTGCCCTAGGTGTGTTTGTATAGTGTGTGGGTATGCATGCACACAGTTCTACCATGTGGCTGCCCTACACACGTGTTTATGGATAGCTGTAGACCATACCTGGCAGGGTGTGCAGTTCACTGCCTCTGGCCACAGCCACGTAGACTGTGCCTACCAGGGGTTCCATGAGCACATTCAGGTACAGGCCTTGATGTCCTACTCTCACCTACTAATGACAAATGTCTGCTGGTACCAGGTCCCTCCTGGGACTGGCCAGGACCACGTGCACATGGCCTGCTGTTGTGTGGTGTGGAGAGCACCCCCCTCACACTGCAAGGGGCTGGTACTGCCACTACGGGAGCCCCTTGGTTTCCTAGCATGTCCATGTTGACTGTCAGCTGTTGGTGTTGCTGGCCTACGTCCACGCAGCCGTTGCCACACCCACACCACACGTTCAAGCACAGACACACCATGCCCAATGAGGGCCATCATCTCACCATACCATCTGTCCATGAGCTCGGTATAAGCTGGATGACACCAGATAGTTCACGGATGTTGTCGCTTACAGATGTGAGAACAGCCCTCTGCAGCCTCAGGCCCTGTTTGGTGTAATGTTCCATGTGCGCCTGTACCACCATGACAGCCTGAAACATGCACTTGCTGGTACCAGCTATGTCGCCTCTGCCAGGGGCATGATGTCCAGCGGCCCTACCACGAGCACCCTGGGACATCTGCCTATGTGGTGCCCTTCTGGACATCCAGCTATGCCTGCTGTGACCAGACACAGTAGGCATGGTTACCACACTTTCCCGTGCACTGCCACCAAACATCAGCTGTCCCACCGCTATGGCCACTGGTGCTGGGGTATGTATAGGCACTGTAACTGTGTGTGGAATTGGGTTGGCTAAAAGGGGGATGTCAAATGATGGCACAGTGTTGGCACTTGACAACCTCACCTGTGCCTCAACAGTACTATCATCATCTTCAGTGTCTGTATGGACACCAACATCAGATTGCATGCAGGAGGGACCCTGACCCACCTCGCCACCTGTGGGGGAAAACAATAAAAGCACTTTAAAATCTGTACAGCATTGACTAACAGTACACACACACACACACACACACACACACACACACACACACACACCTCCGTAATACCTACCTGTCCGTGACTTTACAGACAGTCCCATGTATATATCCATGTGTACCCCATCCTGCATCACACTTGTTAATATACACACATTGATACCACTCATTAATATATCAGTCCTCTAAATGCCTACACAAGTGGTCACAACACAAGTCCTGTTACTACATTACCTGCCTGACCTGTGTATAGTGGTTTTGGATGGCCTCACTGCTGTCATTCGGTGTTCACCCTGTGTATGTCCGGACATCATGACCATGGCTATGTGTGGGCTACTATGTTCTATCCATAATATCACGCACAGGTGTGTCATGTGTATGTAATGCTCAGTACATGCCAAATATGCTGCTCAATCAGCCTATCATGTGACAACTGTAATATTTGGATACACTCCCTTGTGTTGACTAGTACTTCCCCAATGCATCTGTAGTGCTGCATATGTGGGTTGTAGGTGTCCTTTCTGCTGAATGTGATATTAAGGGTGTACCTGGTGTCTACATTCCCTCTCCTTGCCTGTTCCATTCTACAGACCATATTATACTATCGGCTGTCTTGTGATTACACACATGACAAGTATTCCTGGTATGTAATGTGGCAGTCCATGTACATGTACTACATGATCCCAGAGGGAGGTACTGCTGTATGAATACCCCACAATCACACATGCATACATGGCCAGCCACAGAAACAAGCACACATGCACACAAGCATCCTACATGCATCAACCTCCCTCCACTTCACCAAAGTAACCCTATAGACAAACTAACTACCCACCAGGACGCAGACACATACATACAGGTGAGGTTGCACAATGATAGTACACACAGTCCTCCTATTACCCCTCTGTCAACATGCATAACATATGGTACCCAACAGCATGCAGTGCAGCTATAGTCAATCCATGCTAGCAACAGTATACATGTGTGTGATGCATGTGCTGTGTCACTAGGTGAAGCCCCTTCCCCTGGTATCACTGCACCCATGAACACGGTATTGCTGTGCACCTGTTCTGCACCCTGTCATGTACTGTGCACCACACCTCACAGGTGTACAGCCCATTGATGAATGTGTACTACTGTGTTGGTTATGTTAGCTTTAATGCTCACAGCCCCTATGTTTTTCAGCAGCACATACCTGGGATGATATGTGGACAATTGTCATTTGTGAATGCCTGATGTCTGATTCACATCTCTCACCATCAGCGGGCCATGTATGACCAATCAAATACTCTTACACTGACAACCATCAGATCATACCATGGCTATGGGGGTATACACACCCTTATTGATATAACTCACCCATCCTTGATTTGCCATGGGACCACATCATCGCATATCTTAACAGTGCATGAGCCCGATGTGTGACATATCTCCTATACTTTCTATGGAATGTGCTAGGTGTGCAGATGCTGACCGCGATACATACACACCATGTGGGCATATGTGTGCACACCCTTTTCATGATGGTTTGTCGCACCTCTTGTTGTGTGTAGTACAGCAGTCACTACTCCTGGCAGGGGTATACCAGTGTGAGCCATCTGCATTTTCCAGTGTATGTTCAGTCTGCCCTACACATGTCCCCCTGTTCTGCATGATTGCAAGGTCTGCTCATGTGCACATCCCCTGGTGTTCACACACTGCCATCACTTGCTGTGGGGGTAGGGTAATGGCTGCCACAGGTCCTGAACCTGACTAAGTGCAGATACAGCCATTCTTAGCATCCTTAGGATCCCTGCTGCAGTGCACTGGTGTATCATGCTGACACCCCTCCTTTAGCCTTTTTGCAGATGCATGACAAGTAAGCCCTACACATGTGTGTCACTTTGTAGTGTCCCATACACTGAACACCACATGTTACAGCCTAGACCCAGCTGATAATGTGGATCACTGTAATGCCTTATGCCATAGTGTATCTCTGCAGCAGTTGCCATTGTCCTACAGGTATATACACTGGTGTTGCACTGTATATGGGTGTTGTTCCAAACATATCCCTACTGTAGGCCATGTCCCCCACCATTATGTTACTCCCTGTGGACACATTCCGCAATGACAGGATGTTAGTAATCATGCAGGTGTCTGACAAACCCTTCCAATACCCCATCATGGTCAGCCCTGTGATGCCGTGCATTTCAAAACTACAATCCACTCTGCTACAGGTCCCAAGAGGAGCTCAGTGTCTCTCCAACCTAACACAACTCTTAAGTATTCAACTGCGGTACCACCTTTATCATTCTTATAAGAAAAGCGCAGTCCGGGTCTGAACTGTCTGCAAACAGCTAAAGTTAACTTTGAACCTAACACCACTCTTAAGTATTCAACTGCGGTGCCACCTTTATCATTCTTATAAGAAAAGCGCAGTCCGGGTTTGAACTTTCTGCAAACAGCTAAAGTTAACTTTGAACCTAACACCACTCTTAAGTATTCAACTGCGGTACCACCTTTATCATTCTTATAAGAAAAGTGCAGTCCAGGTCTGAACTGTCTGCAAACAGCTAAAGTTAACTTTGAACCTAATACCACTCTTAAGTATTCAATTGCGGTACCACCTTTATCATTCTTATAAGAAAAGCGCAGTCCAGGTCTGAACTGTCTGCATACAGCTAAAGTTAACTTTGAGTATGTGTCTACCTGTTTGAGCCAATATTCATTTTCCCCTGGAGAGCACTCTGCTTTGGCTTGTAAGCACCCCCCCCCCCCACACACACACACACACACACTCATCTTCCACTTTCTCTCTTATTACCTTCTGTTAGCAAATAGTATCCATAACTGATAAATACTGTGTGTTTGTTAATTTAAACTGAGATCACAGTAGCCTACTGATACAAGGTTATCCTATTTTTCCACCTGAGAATTGGTTAAGAAATAACTTACAGTTTCAGAGCAGTCCTTGGTCAATTCTGATTGTTTCTTAAACACAAACTTGTCTTTGCTTTGGCTCATTTGCAGCAGTACAAAAGAACTGCCTGCTCACACCCTTGTTCTCCCCCCTCCCGCTTCCCTGTTTATTACCTTAAGCCATTCCCAAAGTTAATAAATATTACCTGTGGCAGGCACCATTTTTAAAACTACAACCACCCTTTGTCACTCCCTGTGGACACATTCCGCAATGACAGGATGTTAGTAATCATGCAGCCTAGACCCAGCTGATAATGTGGATCACTGTAATGCCTTATGCCATAGTGTATCTCTGCAGCAGTTGCCATTGTCCTACAGGTATATACACTGGTGTTGCACTGTATATGGCTGTTGTTCCAAACATATCCCTACTGTAGGCCATGTCTCCCACCATTATGTTACTCCCTGTGGACACATTCCACAATGACAGGATGTTAGTAATCATGCAGGTGTCTGACAAACCCTTCCAATACCCCACCATGGTCACCCCTGTGATGCCGTGCATTTCAAAACTACAATCCACTCTGCTACAGGTCCCATGAGGAGCTCAGTGTCTCTCCAACCTAACACCAGTCTTAAGTATTCAACTGCGGTACCACCTTTATCATTCTTATAAGAAAAGTGCAGTCTGGGTCTGAACTGTCTGCAAACAGCTAAAGTTAACTTTGAACCTAACACCACTCTTAAGTATTCAACTGCAGTACCACCTTTATCATTCTTATAAGAAAAGTGCAGTCTGGGTCTGAACTGTCTGCAAACAGCTAAAGTTAACTTTGAACCTAACACCACTCTTAAGTATTCAACTGCAGTACCATCTTTTTCATTCTTATAAGAAAAGCGCAGTCCGGGTCTGAACTGTCTGCAAACAGCTACAGTTAACTTTGAACCTAACACCACTCTTAAGTATTCAACTGCGGTACCACCTTTAACATTCCTATAAGAAAAGTGCAGTCCAGGTCTGAACTGTCTGCAAACAGCTACATTTAACTTTGAACCTAACACCACTCTTAAGTATTCAACTGCAGTTCCATCTTTTTCATTCTTATAAGAAAAGCACAGTCTGGGTCTGAACTGTCTGCAAACAGCTACAGTTAACTTTGAACGTAACACCACTCTTAAGTATTCAACTGCGGTACCACCTTTAACATTCTTATAAGAAAAGTGCAGTCCAGGTCTGAACTGTCTGCAAACAGCTAAAGTTAACTTTGAACCTAACACCACTCTTAAGTATTCAACTGCGGTACCACCTTTAACATTCCTATAAGAAAAGCGCAGTCTGGGTCTGAACTGTCTGCAAACAGCTAAAGTTAACTTTGAACCTAACACCACTCTTAAGTATTCAACTGCAGTACCACCTTTATCATTCTTATAAGAAAAGCGCAGTTCGGGTCTGAATTGTCTGCAAACAGCTAAAGTTAACTTTGAACCTAACACCAGTCTTAAGTATTCAACTGCGGTACCACCTTTATCATTCTTATAAGAAAAGCGCAGTCCGGGTCTGAACTGTCTGCAAACAGCTAAAGTTAACTTTGAACCTAACACCAGTCTTAAGTATTCAACTGCGGTACCACCTTTATCATTCTTATAAGAAAAGCGCAGTCTGGGTCTGAACTGTCTGCAAACAGCTAAAGTTAATTTTGAACCTGACACCACTCTTAAGTATTCAACTGTGGTACCACCTTTATCATTCTTATAAGAAAAGTGCAGTCCGGGTCTGAACTGTCTGCAAACAGCTAAAGTTAACTTTGAACCTAACACCACTCTTAAGTATTCAACTGCGGTACCACCTTTATCATTCTTATAAGAAAAGCGCAGTCCGGGTCTGAACTGTCTGCAAACAGCTAAAGTTAACTTTGAACCTGACACCACTCTTAAGTATTCAACTGCGGTACCACCTTTATCATTCTTATAAGAAAAGCACAGTCCAGGTCTGAACTGTCTGCAAACAGCTAAAGTTAACTTTGAACCTGACACCACTCTTAAGTATTCAACTGTGGTACCACCTTTATCATTCTTATAAGAAAAGCGCAGTCCGGGTCTGAACTGTCTGCAAACAGCTAAAGTTAACTTTGAGAATGTGTCTACCTGTTTGAGCCAATATTAATTTTCCCCTGGAGAGCACTCTGCTTTGGCTTGTAAGCAGCCCCCACACACACACACACACAAATACACACTCATCTTCCACTTTCTCTCTTATTCCCTTCTGTTAGCAAATAGTATCCATAACTGATCAATTCTGTGTGTTTGTTAATTTAAACTGAGACCACAGTAGCCTACTGATACAAGGTTATCCTGTTTTTCCACCTGAGAAATGGTTAAGAAATGACTTACAGTTTCAGAGCAGTCCTTGGCCAATTCTGATTGTTTCTTAAACACAAACTTGTCTTTGCTTTGGCTCATTTGCAGCAGTACAAAATAACTGCCTGCTCACACCCTTGTTCTCCTCCCTCCCGCTTCCCTGTTTATTACCTTAAGCCATTCCCAAAGTTAATAAATATTACCTGTGGCAGGCACCATTTTTAAAACTACAACCACTCTTTGTCACCATCATATGTGCATTTATCAGTTTACTCTGTTACCTGATTGTTTCCAGCCCCCTCATAAGAGCTACTAACAGGTCTCTACCCACTTTGCTCTCCACCCTGCCCCTGTTCCCTCCCACCCCCAGTGGTCCTACCTTTATTACACTCACAAACCCCTCCCATCTTTCCAATAGCCAACCACAGCGCTAACCCAACACTACCTCCTCCATCTTCCCACTACTGTCACACCTCCTCAACTAACATGTACAAGCATACCTTACCTATGCTCACTGCATGCACTCTCCTTGCATATCTTACATCCTACCAAAGCTCCATCATTCCCCCCACTCAACTACTACCACTGTACTACTACTCACACCACCACTCATGTCTCACCCTCACTCAGCTCCCCTCCCACCAACTCAAGAACCATCCCTATGCTCCCCCCATATATTCTACCAACTATATTACTCAAACATAAAGCATCCCTACAACTTAACATAGTAACCCTACCACTATACCTATTACCCACAGAGCACAATCATAAAGTTTCCCTAATAAACAAACACATTCAAAAACTGAGAAAACTAATAATCTCATGCATATCAAACCTAGCCCTAAGTGGAGACATCCACCCCAACCCTGGCCCTACCATCTCCAACCCCAATCCTCATAATCAGACTAGAAACCACAACTTCTCCCATATTACAGCCAATAGAAAGCCTAGTGACTTCCTTCTACTAAGCCTAAATATTAGAAGTATATCCAACGAAGTCCATGAACTCCATGCCACCATAGACTTGTACTCCCCGGATAGTCATCCTGACAGAAACCTGGCTAAAACCTCACATTACCAGTGAGCAAATACTCCCTACCGGTTATGGCATACTAAGAGTCGACCGGCTAAACAAGAACAGAGGTGGTGTAGCTATAATATTTAAATAGCATCTAAACATCCAGATCTTAAAATCATCAGCTCCACAAATAGGCAATAAAGAAATAATATATTCCAACCTCAAAATAAACCAAAACAAAACCATCAACATAATTAAATGCTACTTCCCACCTGGCCAAAACATCCCTCCACTAGAAAACCTCCTCAGCTGGTCTCCCCACCATCTCCCCCAAGAAACTATAATTTTAGGTGATTTCAATATTGACTGGCAATCCTGTTCTGGCAACCATCCAACCCATCATGTAAACCTTCATGGCTTCACCCAACTAGTCCAGTCGCCAACCAGGATAAATAAAAACTCCAGCAAGCACACTACCCTGGATTGGATACTAGTCAGTAAGAGCCCCCAGTCATATATAACAGGCTGCTTATCAGATAGCCTCAGTGATCACTCCCCAACATTCCTACTCAAAAAGTACTTATACCAAGCTAAACCTGTCATCTACCATCAAATACGTAAAAAACTAAACTTTAACCCACTCACATTCATCTCATCCCTCAAAGAATGTAACTGGCATCCTCTAAAGTACCTCAGTCTTGATGACGCAGTTGAATTTTTTAATACTACCTTCCTGAGCATCCTTAATTACCATGCCCCCATAAGACTTTCCAGAACCAAGGCACAACCCTCCCCATGGCTACAGAAAACCACTAAGTCAGAAATGAAAAACAGGGATAAAGCCTGGGAGCAAACCAAAACCCCCTCAACTAGACAGAAATTCCTAGAACTACGCAATAGAGTCAAAAAGCTAATAAAACAGGACAAATTCCAGTACTACCAGTCTGCCCTAGACTCCTCCCAACACAGATCCAAACAGTTCTGGTCCTCCATAAACTCCATCCTCCACCCAGGTAAAGTCAGTACCCCTCCTCCTAATATCCCTCACTCCTCCGAAAATAATGCTACCTCATTCAACACACACTTCACACAAACCATACTATCACTAGCTAAACAACACAACCCCCTCCCCTCCAACCCACACCTTCAACTAGTAATCTCCCCACTGCTTTCTCTTTTTCTCCTGTACCTACCTCCAACTTAAAAAAACTCTTAACTAAACTTAAGCCCACCAAATTAGCAGCAGACAGCCTCCCAAGTGAATACTTACAAATTGCAGCTGATGCTCTGGCCTACCCAGTATCCATCTTGATTAACCAGTCTCTGTCAGAAAGTTACGTTCCCACACTGTGGAAAGTATCACATATAATTCCCCTCCACAAAGGCTGCCCGTCCACAGAACTGCACGCCTCAGAATGTCGTCAATAACATCTGTTGACCCACATTCCTCCACTCCGCCGAGGACAGTAAGGTATACTCTACACCTAGAGACAATTTCAAATATTCTTCTTTTATAATTTAATATAATATATAATATAATTTAATTTTATATATTTACACCCCGTTGCTTAGATTTTGCAGTTGTCACCATTCGCCCAGGCTTCTGGTTTGGTTCACTAGTACTCCAGAAGGAGCAGCTTACAATTTTAAGATCCCCCTAATCTTTTTTTTACTTTTAGTACAATTCGAAACTGGTCTCAATGCCCACATCTTGTGAGTATTATTTGAGGCTTGCGTTAAGCAGCTGCAGTCGCTGTTCTTAGCGCTAGTGCTTTAGCACGCCTCAGTCTGTTGTCCCTCATTCCTCCACTCCACTGAGAACAGTAAAGAGTACTCTACACCTTGATATGATTTTAAATATGTTCTTTCCCACACACAGCCGAGAACAGAAAAGTGTACTCTATACCTTGGGTTAATTTATTTATCGCTTCTTTCTCTCTCGGCCAACTCTGCCCTCAATGCTAGGATCTCAGAGCCCATAAACCTGCAACTAACTGATCTCTAGGTCGACATTCCTAGCTAAGCATTAGAATCCAAATGACCTATTGGTTTCAGATGTGTTTGGATGCAAAACTTTGCACCTACACTTTGAACCTTAGTGACCTTTTTGCTTTTCAAACTACAACTGCCTGTGTACCTAAACATATTAACTGTTTGTAACTGCTGCAGTGTTTAAGTGAATATAATAATTGTGTTTTGTTGCAATTACTGCCTTAGATAATTCTCCTACCCAGGACTATTGTTTTATCAGTGCTAATTGGAACCGTATAACAGCTGTCTGACCATGTTTAACAATGTGCTGATTTGTTTAGTACCTGTAAACCTACTTACATAACTATTGCTTACAAGCTGAATTGTTGTATGAAATTTATCAGTACCTGTGGACCCTCTACTGCTCAATCTGTTCCAACCTTTCATTTTTTTTCTCTCACTTCTCTGCTTCCTTTTTCTCTCTCCCTTATTTCTTCTCTTCTGTCCCTTCCTACTTTTTCTTTCCTCCTCCCACTCCACTCTGTACATTTCCTTCCATTGCCCTGCTTCTACTTCTTCCTGCACTCTCCTTCTTCCTTTTTTTCCCATTACACCCTATTTTAACTTATTTCTCTCACTCTCCTTTTTCAGTTGCTCCCAAGAGTGCTTTCCCCCTTCTTCACTGAACAGACAGGAGTTCCCTCCCAAAGAGAAGAAGACAGTGAACAATCCAACTTGTGCTATAATAATTTTAGGACCCTTTCTCCCTTGCTAAGGAGACTCAGTGTATGTAATATCTTGCACTTGTTTTACTTTTTCTAACCACTACCTAACCTTGAGCAACATTCTACCTCGGTGCGTGTGAAAGCAGCCTACCACTGGTCACGCCACTGCCCCCCCTCATCCTTGGTCTTCCAGTCCTCTCCCCTAATTAACTCTATCTAATCTCTATAAACCTACCTTCTCTGTGGAATATCTTTTCCTTGGAGTGTACCTCCCTCCTTTCTCCACTAGATGGCAGCTTACTTCAGACAAATAGAACAGTAACTCATTCCTCTCCCTGCTTCACCTACTTTCCCTACCTAAAAGTGTCACTACCCTACTTTAAAGATACCATAATACCACCTGCACTCACTCATATACTTACTTTTAGTGCTTTCTTCAGGAACCAAACAAAAGTCCTAGTTATACACTAATCAAACCACTTTAAAAGAAGTTTTCAAACATATACCTGCACCCCAGCTATATTTCTCCTTCTCCAGCCTCAGGGTCACTGATTGTTTCTCGGGTCTGCCTCCTTGGCTCTACCCGCTCCGTTCGCCCTGCGGGCTCACTCCACTCCTCTACCCTGCCCCCAATTTCCACCTGCCCCCAGTAGTCCTACATTTAATTCCCTCCTACCAGCCACTCCCTCTCTAGCAACCAATCCTGATACACCTGCCCCTCCCCTCCCTACTCCCCTTCATTTTCTTCTCTTGACCACTCCCCACACACTCCTTACAACTCATCACCATTCTTTTCTATCACCTCCTACCAAATCTACCTACCATGCCCACCCTTTCATCCACTCCTTCTACTCTCATCCTTCCCATTTCTTCTATTATTCCTATACCAAATATCCAACTATACTAATTTCCGTATACTCTCTCCTCCTCCTACTCCCCAGAACCTCCTTACTTCCCACTACAATAATATCTCTGCATCCTTATTTCCCTCCCGCCCTATCCTTCTATCAAAATTAAAACATTTCCCAACCATAAATTATAACTGCAACTTTAAACCAAATCCCTACCTCCCTCCTCCAACAAAATACAAATCCAAAAAAAAACTACCCCCATCTCCCTTACATTTATTTATCAGGCGACATTCACCCAAACCCAGGCCCTAATATCTCTCCCACTAATTTCCCACACACCAACAACAAACCCTCTAACAAAAACCTCAAATTCATCACTATTAACGCCCAAAGCTTAAAAAATAAAATAACGCTCTTCCATGCCTGGCTTAGTCACAACTCTCCTGATATTGCTGCTATCACTGAAACATGGCTAAAACCTCATATTACTGACTCAGAATTCCTTCCTCCAGGATTTCATTGTCTCCGGTCTGACCGACCAAATAAAAGAGGTGGTGGCGTAGCTCTACTTTATTCCAACCTCCTGTCCATTACTCCCTACCCTAACCCCATACCCTCTTTCAACAACTCTGAAATTGTTATTGGTTTACTAAAAATTAATGATCATAAAAGCATCTGCATCATCTGCCTTTATATTCCCCCTGGTAACAATACCAATACTCTAGAAGACCTCCTCTCCTGGACCTCCTCCAATATTAACCTAGAAACCATCATTCTGGGTGATATAAATATTGACTGGGGAAAAATCAATAACACCAACCCCACAATAGCCATCAACCTATTCAAATACACTCAACTTACTAATTCCATTACTCGACCCAACAAAACTAGACCCCCTGGCACAATACTCGACTGGATCCTAGTATCTCATCCAAACAAAGTTATAAAATCAGGAGTCTCTCCTGACCCACTAGGAGACCATTTCCCTGCCTTCGCCATTCGAGCTACTCCATCATCCCCCCACTCTCACCACTACATTCATACTCGCAACCTATCTAACTTTAACCCTACTTCTTTCTCTTACTCTCTTAAGCTAACAAACTGGAACCCCCTAAAAATACTACCATTAGACAAAGCCATTGACTATTTCAATTCCACATTCTTAACTATCCTCAACTCTCAAGCCCCCATTAGAACTAAAAGAGTCAAAACAAAGAACTCCCCCTGGCTCACTAACGAAACTAAAAAGATAATGCTTCAAAGAGATAAAACCTGGAAAGCCCACCTTAAATATAAGGATCCACAAATTTTCCTTAAATATAAACAGTTAAGAAACCTAGTCAAAAAGCAAGTCATTAAAGATAAAAAGTCTTACTATATCAAACTTCAAGAGAACCATCCAAGAAATCCTAAACAATTCTGGAACTCTATTAATTCCCTCCTTAGACCAGGTATTAAAAACAACCCCTCTCCTGATACCAGCAAATCTGACCTTGAAATAGCCTCCCTTTTCAATTCATTTTTCACCTCTTCTATCGCTGTTCTAACCAAGACTTTCACCAACATTTACTCTCCCCCCCTCCCTGCTCAAACTTCAGTCCCCATATCCCTTGCCCCCTCTTTCGAACTCAAATCTGTATCCACCAACCTAATAAAGAAACTTCTCCAAAAACTAAAGCCTTGTTCCTATGTCCCTGACAGCATTCCATCCTCCTTCCTTAAAACTTCTTCTGACGCTATTGCCATTCTCATCAGCATCCTAATTAATAGGTCTTTACTCGGGCCATGCACTCCAAACTATGGCGCTCTGCCTTCATTCTGCCTCTCTACAAGGGTGGCATAAATTGCTCTGTCTCCAACTTCCATCCCATAGCCATCCTCTCTCCTTTATCCAAAATTCTTGAAAAATATATCCACCTGCAGCTCTTGCCATTCCTTACCAAACACCAACTTCTCTCTCCTACTCAACACAGCTTCCGCCCTGGACATAGTACTACCACTGCCCTTCTCTCCTTCTTACACTCTGTCAACTCAGCACGTGACTCTGGTAACATAGTCTCCTCTCTTCTTCTTGACTTATCCAAAGCCTTTGACACCATCTCTCATTCCCACCTTCTAAACCACCTATCTAATCTCAACCTCTGCCAAACAACTCTTTCTTGGTTCTCCAGTTACCTTTCAAACAGGTCCCAAGCTGTGAAATGGGGCCAAGCTACCTCTTCCTTCCTTCCTACACCTACTGGAGTACCCCAAGGCTCCATTCTCGGCCCATTACTATTCAACATCTTTATTAATGACTTCCACAAAGCCATTTCCAACACCAAAATTGTGCAGTATGCAGATGATTCCACTTTAATCTGTTGTGCCCCTAATCTAGCAGAACTAAAAGCTATAACACAGACTGCCTTCTCAACCACTGAAAACTGGATGCTCCAAAATCATCTCGCTCTAAATGCAAACAAAACAAAGATCCTCCTTTTCACCCCATCTAAATCATTCTCTCTAAATAAAGACTCATTTTTAATCACCAGCCACAACACCTCCACCATTGAGATTGTCTCTTCCACCAAGCTTCTCGGCGTTATAATTGATGACCAACTAAAATTTAATGACCATATCCAGCTAAACATCAAAAAACACACATAAAACTTGGCTTACTATATATAAACAACCACTTCCTCTCTCCTCACACTAGACTTACCCTTGCCTCTACCTTCCTTCTTCCCTCTCTTCTGTATGGTGTTCCCCTCCTCACTAATTTATCTTCCACACTTACCTCCAAACTGGAACAATGCTACAACAAAATCTCAAGATTTGCCACAAATGCCAAATCCTCCTCTCATCACTGCTCCTCCCTCCTCTCCCTAAACTGGCTTGAACTACCCAATCACCTCGACTTTCTCCAAATCACAACAGCCCACAAATTATTCTTCCACCCCACAAACTGCCCTGCTCTTTCAAATATTCCACAGCCTTATACCCCCCTTAGATCACTTAGATCTTCTCACCAAAACCTAATCACCATACAAAAACCTAAGTGCCCAGCAGGTCAACTGCTCCTATCCTTTACCCTAGCCAAAAAAATGGAATGCTCTGCCCTACGTACTTAGGTCCTACACCAAACTTAACATCTTCAAAAAACATCGTCATTCTTACCTCCATCAAAACTGGAAATGCAATTGCACTCTCAAGCCCATACCTCTCAAGTTATTCTCCCATTTCTCTCCTGGCTAACCTCATTTTCCTACCTAACCTCCTTAAATTTTTCTACTTAGATTCCTAATTAGTACATCCTGATTTCAAACTATAAGCCAATATTTCCTCTTGAACTATTGAAATTGTTACTTGTTATTCTTTTATTGACAACTGTTATTTGAAATACAATTGCTTCAGAATTTTTTTTTATGTAATTTTCTATGTAATATCTTTTTGTAATTTTTTATTGTAATTAAACTTCTGGAGCTTTTCTCCCCGGGCCTCCACTGAAAATGGGCACACAAGCCCACTGGACCTCCCCGGTAATCAAACTGTAATAAATAAATAAATAAATAAATAACCAATTACCACCCCATAGCTATTCACTATCCACTCTCCAAAATACTAGAGAGATGCATACACTCTCAGGTCTCAGACTACCTCCTTACTAACAACCTCCTTTCCAGTACTCAGCATGGTTTCCAACCAAACCATAGCACCACCACTGCCTTACTCTCCTTTACTAACACTATCCTTCAACATAAAAACAATGGCTATCTCTCCTCTGCTACTTTCCTAGACTTATCTAAAGCATTTGACATGGTCCCACACCAACAACTCATCTCTGTCCTCAATAACCTATCCTTCTCTCAATCAGTCACCAACTGGTTTCAGAGTTGCCTGTCTGACTGTCAACAATCCGTTGTATGGCAGAATGACATATCTCCCCAACTACCTGTCTCCATAGGGGTTCCCCAAGGATCCATCCTTGGACCCTACTCAATCTTCTCTGTTTACACCAATAATCTAGCCTCTGCCACCAAACATGGCACACTCATACAATATGCATATGACTCGACCATCATCTGCTCAGCCCAGTCCCTACCCAAACTGCAAAAAGTCACACAGGAAGCCTTTTCCTCTGTTAAAACATGGTTATCCGATGCCCAATTAATACTCAACCCAAACAAAACTAAACTACTCATCTTCCAACCCACCAAACATACTCAAAACAACTCTCACTTTAACATCACAGCAAAAGACAACACCACTATATACCCAACTGAACACACCTAATTGCTAGGAATGAAAATAGACAGTAAACTAAAATTTGACATTCACATATCCATGACCATAAAAAAGTCCACAAAAAACTAGGAGCGTTATACAGAAATAAGCAATTTCTCACCAAAGCAGCAAAGATTTCAATAGCAAATTCCCACCTTATCTCCACCCTACTTTATGCCTCTCCAATATATACCAACCTAAGGCAATGTGATCTAAACAAGCTAGAGACCTGCTACAACAAAATCGCCAAATTCACCACAGGAGCATCCTACCATAGTCACCACTGTCTTTCACTTGCTGAACTGGGCTGGCTTGAACTCCCTCACTTCCTTCAGTGGTATCAACTCTCACTCGCCCACAAACTAGTAAACCATCCACTAAATGTACCATCCCACCAGAATCTACTCCAACCCTATCGCACCAACAGACCACTAAGATCCAGCAACAAAAATCACTTGCAGATCACTAAAGCCAATATCTCTGCTGGTGAAGCACTATTCTCTTGCACTATAGCCAAATTATGGAACTCACTCCCACCCACAATTACCTCCATACCATCATGCACCCACTTCAAAACGTTACTAAAAGCGCACCTAAAAACATGCTGGCTATGCCCTTGCAACTCCCACTCTAATATCATCCACCCCATCCAACCACTACCTTTCTTTCCACCCCACTAGCTACCTTGATTATAGCAAGCTCAGATGCTCATAAGCCTAGTACTTATTATACAGCAGGAACTTTTCATTGTAACATTTGTTAATGTCTGTTATGTACTTCACAGATAAAGATTCTAGTTGTCTACTGATGTACTATGTTCTTCATCTGTAAATATGTTGTAAGTAATTGCTATGTTAAATTGTTAATCGCTATGTAATCCAATGTAACTACTGTCTGTTTATTTTACTGTGGAGCTTTTCTCCCCCGGCCTCCACTGAAAATGGACCTACGTCCAGTCGGACACTCCCGGTCAACAAATTTAAATAAATAAATAAAAATAATAAATAATAGTATGTTGCAGACTATCCTGTAACACAAGCGACTTGCTTAGTGTATGACAACAGTTTTACACATATGGGCCTGTGTTCCAGCCTCTACCCTCCACCTACATACCAGGCTTTGCACATATGACATTCTGTCAGGGGTTGTTATGTAGTGGGCTGTGAGTATGTCATGCTGCCATCAGTCCACTACTGTTGTGTCCCCCACACATACTGTAGGGTTGGGTCCATATATGTGTGGGCTTCACCTACATAATACATGTGTGCCCTTATGCGCTCCAGAGGCCAGTGTATGTAACAGTGGTATATGGCCCTGTATTATTGAGTCTGGGGGGATGCATCATAACTAACCTAAGCTGTTACAACATGTGGGGGTATCAGGGGTAAGCTGCCTTAAGGTATCTGGATGTACATTACCATACAATCCACATTGGGTAAATGCAGGCTTACTGCCTCCTGCCATACAGACTGTTCTGTTTGTCACAGTGATTGTGATGGTGTTAGTTATGCCTTCTACAGCAACAGCTGAGCATTGTGTCAGCTGAGGTCTTTACCCCCTAGGGATTGTGTACAGAGTATAGATAGAGGCTGCTGGACTATACATCTGCATTACTTACTGTTGATTATTTGGTATCCTGTGGCCCAGTCTGTCTTTACTATTGTTCTACTTGAAGGCCTCGGCCAGGACATCAAAATATGTAAACCTTTTCAGACTACTGTATTAATATAACTGTTTCACAGTTGCATTACTCTGTTTATATGGATATCAGTGTCTAAACAGCTATATGACATTGCATATACAACTGTAATAATAATACACAAATAAAGCTTTCCCATGTATGCATACCTGTGTGTGGTGTTATATCCTTTGACTTCTCTGTGGGTATATGTTGCAGGCAATGACTGACATTTGTATGGGTGGCTCATACAGTGTCCAGTTGGTAAGGTGGTAACTGTAGGCATAGTGTCTGTTCCATATTGTATGCACCTTCTACATATGTATCTTCCTATACAAATCTCTGTGTGTGTATGTGTAGTTACATATATATCTATACATATGTATATATATATATATATATATATATATATGTGTGTGTGTGTGTGTGTGTGTGTGTGTGTATATTTGTATCTGCATATATGTGTTTGTGTATATGTATCCTAGGGATGTTGATTGCTTCCACATTGTACTTTCTCTATGGGAGCCAGAATGTACTGCATGATAAGTTACTGATACCAGCCTGACATCATACAGGTGGGATAGAGTACTGTTAACATCTTGTACCCATGTCATGTCAGGTCCTGGTTATGGGATCTGCAACAGTTGGTAGTGTATTGCAGGGCAGACATATTTGGCTGTGGGGGGATACCTATTTATACAAGACGTATGTTGTTTGGGGCCTCAACACTATTAACGGTGCATGTGGACATATATGTTTTTGTTATGTTCCCATTTGTATGTCTGTATATACCTATATATATATATATATATATATATATATATATATATATATATATATATATCTACATATATAGATATGTATATATCTATTTAGATATTAATATATGTACACACACACACATACGTCTACATGTTTAAATACATTTCCTGTACTGTTGAATGGCTGTGCTGGATGATATGTTTGTGAAAACATCAGGGTTATGTATATCTGACATGGCTTAGTGGTAAATCACTTTGGTTATGGTGTGCAGGTTCCTGGGTTCAAGCCTTGCAGAGGCTGTTTATTTTGTTGCTGGGCAGAACAAGGGCCTTTGGATACAGAGTGATTAAGGTACTTTTAAGCAGTTGTAAGCAGGTTTGCATGGAGGTAAGCACTGCTAACTTCCGGTTACAATTTCTTATACTCAGTTAGCTTCTAAATTGCTTAACCTGTGTAGGCATTGCTTACCCTGATCAAACAGGCTTACACCCGCTTACCGCTGCTTAAAAGTGCTTACTCCTTGGCTAATTTCTTTAAAAGAAAAGAAAAAAGGGTTGATAAGCAAGTGGTGAAAAAGGGGCACAAAGACAGAAAGACAGCAGGGAAAATAGCTATGGATGTGCAGGAGGGTGTAGGGAAGGTCCATAGCTGCCCATTTCTTCTACAGCAACAGCTGAGTATATACACTGACTTTGGAGGTAGATTTGGACACTCAAAACCCTGAGAGAGGTGTGAGGACAACATTAATATGTTGTGATGCCAATTAGACCAGCTTGCATGTGTCCAGTGGACACGTGTACAAAATGGACAGCTATGTATGGGGCGATAATTTTTTTTAGAAAAGGATTGCCCTTTTTTTTCTGGTGGGAGTGGGATGTTGGGGAGGGATAGTAGGTATATTTGGGGAGGTAGGTTGAGTAGGTTAACAGACAAGACAAACAAGACGCATAAAGGGACGGTATATGACACATGTTGAGGGTAAACACCTTGATGGGGAGGGGTGTTGGGAAATTGGAAGCCCATGAGCCCCCTAATGGAAACAGTGGGACTGAGATCCCCACCCATGGGCAGTCACCACTGCACCTTCACAGCCCCAAAGGTGGCTGTGCTGGGGGCTGAGTAGGAGAGCCAGGCCAACCCTCTAGTCATGACTCACAGCCCTCGAGCTAGTGTAGAAGATCTCCAAACTGCTGATCGAGCTCTCTACGCACCATGACCCAGACCTGGAGATGGATGACAGCTTCCTGTCTGTGCCCACTCCCAGGGTGGGTGAGCTCCATCCCCTGAGGTGGTTCCACCGGAAGGTGGTGCAGGACCAATGGATGAGGAGGTCCCAGGTTGGGCCCCAGACATGCTGGAGCCCATTGCCATGGTCAGCTGTGGTGGGACAGGTGGGTCAGCTGGGACCCGCATTCCCATACGTGCTATGGTGTTTATGGTGTATCAGCATATGTGGGTTAGTAATAGTCAACACATTCCAGGGTTAGGTATAACAGCATGCATAAATATTCCCATTAACCCAGACACCAGATATGGAACAGTTGCATAGCAAATGGAACACATGCATATATGGGACCACAGTGGTATTAACGACAGCATGCAGGTACGTTGATGGCACCATGCCACCAATGTTGGAGTATTTCAACATAGCACATTGCATGGAAACAGATTTAAATAATTATCAACCAATAGGACATATGTCCCAATAGAACAGTGAAGTCATTACATATCAGTTGAGGTGGGTATTTAGTTTATTGTTGGAGATATGGTGGGGGGAGAAAGGTGTCAATTAACAACTAGTATATTCCTGTAGTTCACATTACTTTCCTAGTCAGTGCTATTATCTGTACCTTATAAGTATTACTACACTACCCTATTGCCTTAGTTTGGACAGTGATATGACTGTCATCATCTTTATACATGAACTGGATTTACCTGCAGTATACTCCTCTTACCTGGTATAACTGTGGAGAAAATGTTTGTTAACACTAACTGTTTCTACACATACTCCCAGATTCCAGGATGATGTTGTGCACATACCTGTTCATCTCTTTCTGCACAGACTCTGGCAATGTCTTGACCACATGCAGATGATCCGGGACTTATCTTGACTATTGCTCTCTTCAACCTTTAATGACTTACCACACTCTTATACAGGCTTTCCTACACAGTTATATTATGTAGCACAGTGTGGGTGACAGTGATCAGTGATACCTTATTATTCAGAGCAGCTGCAACACTCACAATTTCATACAATACCAGAGAAAACAGTACCAGTACAGTGTATCAAGCTTTTTATTTCTTAGCACAGTGTTCGTATCCGACGTACCTGTGGGAGTAATGTTTGTTAGCACTACCTGAATGTTGCCACACAAAGTACCAGATTACACATTAGTATTATGCACATACATCTCACTCTGTTACTGTACACACTCTGGCCACAGCTTGACACCATGGGGGTGTAAATGGGACATACATGACTTCTTACTCTCATAAGGTTTTGGGGAGTTGCTAGTGTGCCGGCTTTGTTCTCATAGATGTGTGTCAAACAGTTGTATTTCCTGTTTGCTGCCTATACGTCTGGGATCATCCCACTGATTTCCCAGGGGGACAGGTTGACAGACAACAGATATGGGCCTCTTTACTGGACATTCTGGACATATCTGTACAGTTGTGGGATATGATTCTGTATGCAGATTACTACCACTGCCAGGATTCGAACCATGGCTGAGTGTGCTAAAAATACAACAGTTCACATCTCAGTTGCTTGTGCTATTTGGATTTTGTTGTCTGCCTTTTCTCTGTTTTCTTTATGTGTCTCTCAGTTGTACTAAATGACCTCTGGGGATTACATCAGTCATATACAGGCATTTCTACACATTCTATTTATGGTGCACAGTGTGGGTAACAGTGCTTAATACAACAGTACTATTACATGATTGCAAATCTACATTACCATATGATACCAGAGTCCAGCAGTTAGACCTTTATTGTCAGGCTATTATGCTTTTATTTACATAAAAATTGTATGATACTCTTCCTGCCATATTCTCCGGTGCATGCAGTACTTGCCTTAAACAACACAGGTTTTATACTGGCAATTAATTTACTAATACCTTTAGATTTATTTCCTATGACAGTACATGCAAGAGTATTACTAACATGCCTCGCAACCTCTCCAGGCAACAACCATAGGCTTCCTCGTTCATGGCCCACTCACTTGCAGCTGTGAAGGACATAAGAGGAATATTTAGCCATACCTATCCATGATATACTGAGCTGGCAATTATTACACACATAGTGGAGTGATACTTACACACAGCTGGGATAGCCCCTACCGTTCTAGCCTCTTGGATCCACTGCTGCAAGAGGTCCCCCTTATGCTGCTTCTGGTCGGCATAGTGATGCCTGACCTGCTCACCAGGTTGGGGTATGCTAGTGCACTGGTGAGGTCACGGGCAAGATGGTCCGCTTCCGCCTTATATTGGGAACCCTGGTACTGGCCCTGCAGCAGTCTCTGCTCATGGTCTTTGACAAGGAGTCCTGCCATGTCTCTGGACTCCTGGATGCCCCAGCGCTGCGCTCGGAAGCGCACACCCTCTCCCTTTTCTGCCATGGTGCCTGCAAGGGGAAGCTACAACCAGTTATGAGATGTATTCCCGCCTGTTGGGCTTAAGTAGGGCCAATTTCCTGCACTTTGCTGTGATTGGCCGGTTTTGAAAAGGCTAAGCTATGGGCAAACCTGCTTACCTAAGATTGACATTGTTTAAAGGGGTATACCACTTGGCACATTGAGTTAGCTGGCCTACACATTGCTTACACCTCCTAAGCTGGCTTGTGCAATGCTTAGTGTTGCTTACAATAGACTTTGCATTATATTTTCTTTTTGGCATTGATTTATTATTCATTACATCTTATATGTATGTCTGGTATCCATGATTCATGTGTACGTCCACTGTATGGGGTCCTTGTGTTATATTGGGGACTTGAACACTCTATTACAATTACACCTCACATCTGGGCTTACTGCTGTTCTCTAGTTCACATATTTATGTTATGTAGTGGATTATAGAACATATGACTGTATACTGATTCCTTTCACAGGTTCAGTTTGATTTTACTAGAGTGAGGATTTGTTTGGAGATACCTCATTCTTCTGTACTGCTGTGATGACTTGGTGGTTAACTACTGTGACTATAGTGTATAGGGTCCTGGGTTCAAGACCTGCAAGGCTGTTTATTTTGTTGCTGGGCAAAAAAAGGCCATTGGATACAGAGTGATTAAGGCACTTTTAAGCAGTTGTAAGCGGGTTTGCACGAGGGTAAGCAATGCTAACCTCCAGTTAATGATGCTTACAGAGAGTTACCTTCAATATTGCTTAACCTGCGTGCGCATTGCTTACCCCCATGCAAATGGGCTTAAACTCTCGTACTAGTGCTTAAATATGCTTACTACTGCTTATTGGTGCTTACACTTGCTTACTAGTGCTTACTCCCACTTACAACTGCACTGATTTAGACAGTAATATCTAATGGTTCTTGGGAAGGAGGGGGTTTGGAAGCTGTATGGGGTTATCATTCATTACACATTTTACCTTCCATTTGTATCCATGATTCCTGTGTACATATACTGTATGGGGTACGTGATTATCTGTGGACTTTGCAACATTATGACACTGACACCTCACATCTGCATTTAATGCAGTACTTCAGTTCACAAATATATGTTATTTAGTAGGTTATGCAACTAAAATATTGGTCATAACGTGATTTGACATGGAAAATGGAATGTGCTGCAGTGGGACTCGAACTGGGAATGCCTGCTCGTAGGGCAAATGCTCTGCCCACTACACTATTACTATACTGCTTCATTTGCATATATCTTCCTTGTTATCCTCTTCAGTCATTTAAGCTGCATTAACCATAGCTAAGCGATGGGCAAACCCGCGCACCTACAGTAAGCTTTAATGGGATTCTTAATTTAAAAAAAGGTTTATTTATTTGGTTTGTATTTACTATTGCTGTTGTACACGTGAGGGGATGTATCTGGGGGTATGCGGACATCTAAGCGCAGTCCCGCTCCTTCCTTTGGCCTTTCTGCTGTTCTTCATTGTGCGGGCATGTATATTCTGAAAGCTCTGCTCTCAGATATGCCCCCTGCACTCTTACATGCTCCATGTAAGATTAGGAGCTCAGGCAGTGCAACGTCATTAATATGCATGGTGCACTGCTGTCCTGCTTCTAAATGGCCACTTCCGTGCAGGACTAAGCTAGTCCTGCACGGAACATTAGTAAATCTGGGGGACTGTGTAAACTGAATACATAATTTGATGAAAAATATGATTCTTTGACAGAATACTAAATTTTCAGTTATAATACAGATAACCTTTTTGTTATGCAGCGGGCAATGACACCTCTTTCGCATAAGTGATGTACTAAATCCCAAAGTGCTGCATCTAGAATTTGGGGCTGCTTTATTTTAGGGCTGCTTTATCTCAGTTTTCAGAAAATTGTCCTTTGCCCCAAATTCACAAAGTTCCAGGTCTACAAAATGACCTCTCTTAGAACATCCCCTCAAACAACTTACTTATGCATTAAATGGGAATATAGATAAATTATTGCTTTTCTGCCCAGAAAAGTTCATAAGTAAGCCATACATTTTAACATTACATCTATCAGCAAAACTAACACTGAAGTTGTTTCACAAGCCAAACTGTTGAATATAACCATTGACAAAAAACTTAAAGCTTGATCAAGACATTCATTACATCACAACAAAAACTATCCTAAACTTAGGAATGGTACACAAATCAAACCCATATCTTACTGAACCTGCACAAGTAGCAACTGCTCAAATGCTTCTAATGTCAACCTTACTGTATGTTTCACCAGTAATTATTAACATGAAAAAACTGCTTACACAAATTAGAACAAGGCCACAGCAACACTGCAAATTTTATAGCTAATAGCATTAACAACACACATCACTGCATGGCATTAAATAAAATGAAGTGATTTGCAGGATGCGTTTTTACATACTTCAAAGTGATGCACAATATTCTCTATAAACATAGCAGATATCCTTCAAAAGGCAACTAAATTTACAGGTAGAAGCCCGTACGAAATCACACATCTGTAACTCATAAGCAGATAGTCACAGTAAAATCAAATAATCACACTAGGGACTCACTGTGCTCTGTGCCTGCAGCTAAGCTATGGAACGTTATTCCTGTGAAGATATAATCAGAGGCAAAATCTAATTTTTTTATACAAAACTTATTGACTCACCTTGTATCGACCTGGCACTGCCTTTGCACTTGTTTAATACAAGCAAATGCCCCTGTGCCACTCATTTACTAAATACACTTAAATAATAACCACTGTGTCAACTGCTAAAGCACATGTTATGTTTAACCATATCACGCCCACACTCTGGTTATAAGTTCCTCTCCTAAAGAATTAAGATTTAGAAAACATATACTGTTGTATAAGGGTTAAAAACCGTTATATCCTGTTCGGTAATGCTGTTCGTAGTTAAGTTCCCTTCTTCACTGAACCTGTCTACAGTGCTGACAATACTGAAACATGCTTTCTACATGCGATTTTACAGGAACCATTTACTACTTCTTGCTATGTACAGCTTTCAACCATGCATCTTTGGAGTGTTATTTCATAATGTTATATGCATATAAAGACCATGATGTCATTTTCAACATTACAAATGCATTTTTAGTCAGTGTTCAGTAATCTTTTACATATGTGAACTTTTCTCCTTGAGTCTCTATTGAAAATGGGCTTTATCATATTGCCTGCCAATATTTATCATTCAGAATATGAATATTTTGCTTGAAATGTCATTGGATCACTGTACCTTTTTATGTTGGCTGGGTTTCCTTTTACTGATATGTAATTCCAATTCTTCTCAATCTTACCTTTTAACAAAACATTTATTTCTGGTATAAAATAACAGTTAGAAAAAACTCACAAAAAGTATTAACTCTTTACCTAGGGTTCTAGCTCCACATTGTGCTTTCCTGTTATCTATTCTGCTTTGGCAGTTTCTTAAAATCTGAAGGAACTAAAAACAACACTTTTTATTTTTTATTTATTTTATTTTACATTTGTTTACCAGGATAGTCCAACTGGACACAGGTCCATTTTCAGCAGAGGCCCAGGGAGGAAAGCTCCAACAGATATAATACAAGAAAAAAGATTTAACACCGTAAGTAGAAGTTCAAAAACACAGATGGTAACAATAATAAAAACAGAGGTGATATTTTCAAAAAATTTTAAAACACATCCATATTATAAAAATGGGCCTGACATTGTAGCAGAGATCCATAGCATGTGGTACTTGATTCTGACAACTGATGGAGTTTGTTGAGTATATGATTAATAGGGCCTCGTTCTGTAAATAAGATATGTAGAGTAGTTAAACTTTGAAGTGTGATCATATTTACTGTCTTGCCAGGGAAACTGGAATCCCATAACAGTTTCCCCATTATAATGGATTATGTTTTAACCTGGGGAGACATGAGCATAGCCATTTGTTTGAGAAGTGGGTTTTCAGGAGTTTTTTAAATTGAGTAGTGGAGTTATTTGAAGTTATATGGCTAGGTAGTGTATTCCAAAATTTAGAAATTGAGCAGCCAAAGAGAGACATACCGCATTATTCTTATATTTGATGACATTTAGGAGGTGCTGATTAGTAGATCTTAAGGGTCTAGTAGTAGTATAGGGTTGAATTAGATCTTGGAGTGCGGGAGTTTTGTCAGGAAGATCGTATAACCTGTTTGCTACTGGCAACTGAGTAAATATCAGAAGTTGAGGCAGCTCAAGCCAGTTTAGCTGCTTAAGGGATAGGCAGTGGTGTGCCCTATATGTGTCTTCAGTGGCAAACTTGGCAATCTTGTTATAGCAAGATGCCATCTTGTTTAAATCGGCTTGGTGGAGATTAGTTTGGAATGGGGAGGCATAGAGGAGGATGGATAAGAGATGAGTCCTTGCTGTTGTGGCTTTGGTATGTTTAGTGATAAAGTGTTTATTCCTGTAGAGGAGCCTAAGCTTTTTGTTGACTTTTTTGATAGTTTGAGTTATGTGGATGTCGAATCTAAGGTTGTTGTCTATTTCTACACCAAGCAGTTTGGTGCGTGTGGTTGGACTGATTTGGATATTATCTTTAGAACTTATGCTAAAATTATTGTTTGGGGGGCCTGTACCTGGGCTGAAAAGAATAAGTTTTGTTTTATTGGGGTTAAGAATAAGTTTCGTTAGTAAACCATGTTTTGGCTAAAGTAAAGTTACTTTGGGTTAGGGTGTGCAGTTCTTTTTTTGTGGGAATGGCACATATAAGGGTGGTGTCATCAGAGTATTGTACTACTGAGGCAGTGAGTGTGGAGGAAGAGAGCTGGTTGGTGAAAAGAGAGAACAACAATGGGCCAAGGATGGAGCCTTGAGGGACACTTAAGGTTACTGGTAACAGAGGGGACAATTGGTTTTGTCATAGGACTGCTTGTTGACGGACTGATAAGTAGTAGTTAAACCAAGAGATAGAGGAGGGGCTAATGTTCAGGGTGAACAGAGTTTTGAGAAGCATATTGTGGATAACCATGTCAAAAGCTTTTGATAGGTTTCTGTAGTGGTTAACTGTGTTAGTAAAAGACAGAAGTGCTGTGGTAGTGCTCTGGGAGGGTCTAAAGCCATGCTGTGTTTTGGATAACAAGTTGTTATTATGGAGGCACTGCATTAGTCGAGTATAAACAACTCTTTCTAATATTTTAGATAAGGGTGACAGAATAGCGATTGGTCAGTAGTTAGTGAGTTATATGGAGTTACCTCCTTTGTGTAGTGGTAAAATATGTTATGTTTTTCATAAGGTTGATATTATACACTTGGACAGAGACCTATTTATGAGAATAGCAACAGGAAAGGCTATAGCTTCAGCAGCTATCTGAAAGAAATCTGCTGGTAGATTATCAGCAGCCAGAGTGGTTGGTTTAAGTTTATGAAGGAGTTTAGAAATAGTTTTGGTGGACATGGTGCAGGGAGAAGTTGGAGGCACTGTTTTGTGTCTTGGGGTCGGTTTGCTTAGTAGTTGGTGTGGGGCTACTAGCATTATTTAGGGAACTTATTTTAATGTGGCTATTTGCATATTTTTATTTATTTATTTATTTATTTTCCTGATTGGACATCCGTTTGACTGTAATGATTGGAACAGTGCATTCTACTTGCTGATTTCTAGAAAGCTCATGCAAAATTGTAAACATTTTGAAAGAGCTAAAAGAAGTAAACAACTGTTACATTAACGTGGTCATATCTTCTTGTCTTAAACCATTAAAATGCAAAAGCAGACATTAAATAACAAAACAAGACGTATTTAAAGGCAGGATATTACAGGCAATTTAAACAGGAAATGCAGAAATATTCAATGTGGCATTCTAAAATCTACATTTAATTTGAACAGCAATGCTGGCAGCAATGTTTCCTAACAAGAACCATGAGAAGGAAACAAACACAATAATTATAGTGCAGTCTATAACATTCTGCCCTGGCTTGTGATGTATTACCAAATGATTAATTAACATATTGAGAATTGAAGCTAAAGGCTGTGGTTATATTACTGCTGCTGTTTCATCATTAGTTCTAACCTTCCGCTGTCAACAGGACCTTTTCAGCCATTCTGCCTTCCACCACAGCTTCTGTTCTGTCTGTAGGACTTTAAAGCTTAGGACTTTTGTATTTAAAAAAAAAATTCTGGGAAGATATGCAGTAGCTATAAGCTATATTATCACTTTTAATAAAGAAAGTGTTCTTGGGTTTATTGTTTTAAACATACTCCATTTTTCCACATGATGCCTTTAGAATGAAGGTTTTTGTTTTAAATAAAAGTCTGATGGGTCTCTTATTTTTGCCTAGGCATTTTCTACTGATGTTATAACTGACAGGATATCTCCCCTTCTCAAATGTATCCATTGCGGCTATAAAATTAAGTATATTTTTACATATTTTATGCATCTTGTGTATTCATTTTGATGTCTCTTGTTATGTTGTATTCCTTGTCAGTTGGCCAGGGTCAAGGTTGAAAAGGGTCCACTTGTGTATAATTGTGACCCTGAATAAATTACTTGTCTTCCTTCTCTACCTAATATCCAGCAATAAAAAAAAAATCTGAGCATAGTGGGACTATGTGATCATAAAATTGATAAAAACTTGCAAGTGTACTGCACCAGAAAGTCATGAAGCTGCAGGACAGCTGTAAAATAATGCAAACTGTATTTGCCTTTTTATTTGATTTATCGTTGGGTGTTTATACTTAAAGGACAAAAGCTGATCAGTAATACAGTGAAATTTCCCAACTTCTAAAAAAAAATTACATGGTCTGTTTGTGATCTTGTTAGACTATTACAGAAATGTGACTACAGAATCTCCACCTGATGCTGATGTCCCTCTGAAGGATGGTACTTCAAGGATACAGCATCTCCCTGATTTTGCACTGCGTTATCAGTACTGAAGCTTTAGCGACCTTATGATCTGCTGAATCAGAAAAGAGCATTTAGACTGCTGAACCACTGACACGGACAAACAGACACAGCGCAGAACTACTAGCCTGGTACCTGATCTGTGTTTGAGATACACGAGCATGGCAAAGTCAGTAGGTAATGTTTGGAGACTGATGCCTACCACTCCAGTTATCTATGTACTCAATGTTGTTCTTAAGTCACTTCATTTCTTTACTCTAGAATTTACCTAGAATTAGTCAACCTTAGTTACCTTACTGCAGGGTTACACATATCTGCCCTGTTTCTTAAGGATACCTAAGCTGTATTACACATATCTCAGATGTATTAAAGATATCTTATCTGTCTGCTTCTGATACTGGTACTACATACACAGCAATACCACCCTGAATGTGCCCAATCTCATCTGATCTTGGAATCTAAGCAGCAGTGGGCCTGGTTAGTACTTAGTTAGTACTCTGGCTGACCAAATTTTCAGATGATTGTAAATTAGGAGCAGTCATAGAATTCCCCACCAACACTTTTGTTCTCCAGAATGGTTGCCACAGACAAAAAACTTGTGTCAGAGCCATGGACTAAAACTAAATGCCAAGAAATGCATAGTAGTATCCTTCGGGAAGTCATCCACCCCTATTAACTATCATATTATGAACAAACCCCTAAGAGTCAACCCAGTAGTCAGGTACTTGGGGACTCACATAGATAGTAATCTAGCCTTCGACCATCACATGTGTATGGTAGTGAGGAAATCATTCTATGCTGTGCACATTATAAACAAAGGAATGGCATCTAGAGCCAAGGAGGTCATTGTTCCACTGTAGTCATCATTCATCAGACCTATCATTAAGCAAAATGCCCCCTTTGGTATGGACTTAACCAGGCATATCCAATAACTAGAACATCCACAGAGATTCCTCTGTAAAAGAATACAGCATGTACGTAACATGCCCTCTGGAGACTGCCTCAAACCCCTATCCCTGACCTCTGTCTCCTACAAGCTGCTGAGGGAAGATCTATGCATGGCAAACAAGGTTGTCAGACCACACCCTGCTAGACTGCTTGCATATCCATAAAACAAACAGTATCAGAATTAACTGTTCTAAAGACTTAAACCTTGCCTGTGATATAAATAGGACCTACAGGAGAGAAAGGTATGTATCCCAGAGACTACCCCTTCTCTGTAACAGGCTCCCCATCCATGTGAAGCAGAGTTCCTTCCTAACCCAATTTAAGTATAACTTGGACAATTGGATGGGGAACAAGAAATTCATCCCTGGTTTGTCACCTATGTGTCTAATGGACACAAACATCCTCTAAATGGCTCATCTCACAGGCCACTGTTTGCAAATATTTCATCTCCCAAGCCCCTGCTTACACTTATCAAGAGTACCAGAACTTGTCAGAGATTTGGGATGCATAGCTAGGTTTAAAAATACTCTAGTGGTTGTTAGCCTAGTACACACCTATGAAGCTGTATCTTCTCTGTTTGTTTTCACATATTGTCTATGTCTAATATGGATATCTAAACTGTATTACATATATCTTCACTCTCTGTTATGGATACCTGATCTGCATTATACATACCTTCTTTGTCTGCTATGGATACCTGAGCTATATTACAAATATTATCTCTGTCTGATATACACACCTAAGCTGTATTACACTCCCTTTCTCTTTCTTTTATGGATATCTAAATTATATCGCACATATCTTCCTGTCTGTTGCAGATACGTAAGCATTTATTAAGAACACAAAATGCAGCTCCACACTGGCTGATCACTGACACTTGGTTTGCTGGTGCAAGAGTTCACAAAAAGCATTCAGTGACATTCACTTACTTGCACAATAGGGGTTAATAATGTGCAAGCACATTCCCCCACTCTATTGTTAACTTCACACGTGACAGAGCGTATAGTAAATGCAGTTTATGTGTTCTCTAAACTTTACCATCAGCAGACTGAATATCAGTGACTTGCTGACAGAGAACTCATTCAACAGCAAATTTCTAATGAAGCAGTTTGTACAGTCTTGTTAATGAATGCTCTGCATAGTATATTCCTTATCTTTAGCAGTTATACGCTTCCAGATTACTGTGCTAAAAGCATAGACATCTACTACTTCATAATTACTGTAATACTTAACCTACATTTATACCAGTACTAAACATTCTAAAGAAAACAGCTCCAGTACTTATTATTAATGCCCACCCCTCCAGGCATGTCTAACGGTCAGTTCCCTGTCCTTTCTCCTATTAACCTGGTGAGCTTGGGCATCTTCAGGCAATGTAGCAACTGCCTCATGTACACTGACAACCCTCTCCTCTTACCTCCCAACACTCAGACTTGTGAGAGATGCACTTATATATTAGTAGTTTATTGGCCATTTTTGCTAATTTCTATCTCTTTCATTTCCCTGCTATAAAATCTGCATTTGCACGGTTTTGTGCGCCAGGCAGCACCAGTTAGCTAGAGTATAACTATTCCTGGCTCCACAAACTCTACTCTTTAATTTTTCCCTTGAAACTAGACAAACTTTAACTTAAGCACTCAAACCATTCACTTCTCATCCCGGCACTTGCTCAAAACTCATAGCAAGCACTAATAAACCTTAGCACTAGACCACTCTATACTGTAGAGAAGGACAAGGTTCTCTATTCGACCTTACCAGCCAATCAGTAAAACAGTTCACTGTACCTATCCAGGCATGTCCAAAGGGCAGTTTCAGGTGTACCCTCCAGTCCAACTGGTGAATCTGGGCATTTTGAGGCAATGTTACAATTGCCTCATGTACACAGACAACCCCCTCCTCCTTCCACCAAACACTAATACATGCAAGAGATGCAATTATACAGTCAAAATGGAGGCTAAGCTCTCTCAACCCAAGACTGGACCAGACAGTCAAGAGGAGAAGGGAATTACTTGCATTACACCACCAATGTCACATAGACCTGTGAAACCAGTACCAGCAAAAAACACACATAAATACACAAAAACATACTCAGATGCTCTAAATAAAAATCTGCAAAAGCAACAGAGACCTCCAAAGCAGACATCCAAGCAACCTCCACCCCCCAACACAAACCATGAAACACATACTTCACAAAACCAATGTGTCACACAATCACAGCCCTTAAGGCAAAATAACATACCAAACACACTAGTAATAGGTGACTCTATAGTCAGACACACTGACGTCCCACTCACTAGGCTTAACAAGGAGAAGGTTAATGTTAGCTGCCTGTCGGGTGCCAGGATCTGCCACATAACACAAGCACTCAGGTCACTCCAGAACAAGTACAAATATGACTCTGTCATTGTCCATGTTGGTGTGAATGACCTGAGCCGTACCTCCCTGGACTACATGAAAAGAGACATGGAGGAGCTCTCTGATCATGTAGCCCAGGCCGGTATGACCCTGACCCTGAGTAGCATCCTGCCCTCACCAAGAATGATACCACGGTATAGAGAAAAAATGATCAGTTTCAACAATTGGCTAAGTTTCTGGTGTCATTCAAAGGGGATCCAGTGTCTGTCAGCCTGGGATGACATGCTCGACAAGCCACGCTGCTTCGCTAGAGACGGCTTGCACCTGTCACCCTTAGGCTTTTGAATACTGGCCAAGGCTCTTGCCACCCCCATAGTGCCTTTTTTAGGCAAGGCTCAAAAGACAAGCCCACCACCGTAAATAGCACAAGTAACAAAAAACTGAGGGTAATGCTACTCAATGCCAGAAGTCTAAACCTCAAAATGCACGCATTCGAGGCACTCCTCAGTATGGAGAAAATCGATATATGTGCAGTAACAGAAACCTGGTTTAAGGGTCCAGAGAGCACCCCAGCACTACCAGGCTACAACTCATACCATACATTTTGGCCACAAAACCCGGACCGAAATACAAAAGGCAGGGGAGTATCAAAATTCATCAAGGATACCCACACCTCCAGGTTAGTGGCACAGCACGATGATTCAGAGATCATCCATGTGCAACTAACTATGGGCAAAACTGCTATTCAAATTATAGTTTCCTACAGATCACCCACCATGTCCCAGAACCCCCACTCCGCATTCTTGGAAATACTGGGAAACATAAAGGTCCTACCAAACACCCTGATATTGGGTGATTTCAATTACCCAAACATTAACTGGGAGAACTACTCAAGTACAAACTCCCTTGCCCAACATTTCCTAGAATTTATAAACTCAAATGCCCAGGATCAATTGGTCAACACCCCCACCAGAGGTGACAACATATTGTACCTGGGCATCACCAACATGGGTGACCGGTTTTCCACACTGGTGGTCAACCCCTCGCTGGTTAGATCTGACCATAACTAATCACTCTGAATATCCACATGCCAGCACCACCCCGGGTCAAAGAAACCACCGTGAAAAACTTTTCAAAAGCAAACTTCACGTTACTTAAGACTGAGGTGGGAAGTTTCAAAGCCCCCATGCTAAAGGATAATACTGTCCAAGCTGCAAACTCCTTTACTAATGCACTCTATGGGCACCTACAAGAATGCATGGATCATGCTATCCCAAACAAAACTAACACTCACTCCTCCAAGTAAAGTAAACCAGTCTGGTGGGCCCCTGCCATAAACAAGCTTTACAATAGAAGGAGGAAACCAGTACAGAAAAGAGTAAAATCCCAAGAAGGGAAGACATCCCTGATCAGTATCAGCAAGAAACTACGCTCCCTCATAAAATTGTCCAAGGCTAGCTTCGAAAGAAAAATTGCCTTGGACTCCAAAGATAACTGCAAGGCATTATTTAGCTATGTCAAGAATCTAAGTGGCAATTCTCAGATCTGCTTGGAGTTAGTGCAGAATGGCACAAAATACACTGAACTGACCGATATAGCCAACATCCTGGCAGACAGATTCAGTGCAAACTTCACCCCCCTCTCACCCCCAAAAGGGCCCATAACTATACCAGAAGAATCTAGTGCCCCTGAAATCACAGACACTCAGGTTAAAACAGTCCTCTCCAAAGCCAAAAACACAGCATCAATGGGACTGGATGGTGTCCCAGGCTGTATCCTACATGAGCTCAAAGATGAACTAACCCCTCACCTAAACACACTGTTTAAACTCAGCCTCACCACAGGCTACATGCCCACAGAGTGGCGCACAGCAATGGTTATTCTGCTTCACAAAGGTGGAGCCACAACGGACCCCGGGAACTATCGCCCTATAAGCCTGACTTGCTTGGTCTGCAAAGCTATGGAGTGCATCATCATGGATCTCATTAACAGAGACATTGGAAACCTCCAAACACTGTCCCTACTCAGTTCAGCTTTGTTAAGGGCAGATCATGCCTCCTAAACCTGGTGGACTTCTTTGAGACAGTTACCAAGGCTATAGATGAGGGAAAGGTGGTCCACACAGCCTACCTAGACCTTGCAAAGGCCTTTGACACCATTCCCCACTCAGGTATTATACACAAGCTCACCAACCTGAACTTATATCCCTACATCATGAGATGGGTTGCAAACTGGCTCACAGACAGAACCCACATGGTAAGAGTTGCAGGAGCTAGGTCTGACTCTAAACCGGTTACAAATGGCGTTCCCCAGGGCTCAGTCCTAGGACCCCTCCTGTTCGGCATATACTTCTCAGAGGTACAGACAAGCACAGGAGAACTATGGCTGACCAAGTTCGCAGATGACTGCAAACTAGGGACTATAATTGACTCTCTGGCTGACACAGACATCCTCCAACAGGGTCTGACCGAGACAGATACCTGGTGTCAAAACCATGGCCTCAAGCTAAATGCCAAAAAGTGCATAGTCATCCCCTTTGGAAAAAACAAAGTACCCACAAACTACCACATAGGTGGTAGCCCCCTAAATACAGAAAATGTAATAAGGGATCTGGGGACCCAAGTACATAGTAACCTCTCCTTTGATAATCACATTGCCAAAGTGGTTAGAAAATCCATCTATGTGGCCCACCTAATCACAAACGGGTTTGCATCCAGATCGGAAGAGGTCATTGGGCCCCTCTACGCATCACTCATTAGATCGATCATAGAGTACAATGCCCCATTTGGGATGTACCTTACAAGACACCTGCAAGAACTGGAAAGACCACAGAAGTACCTCACCAAGAGGATCACTGGCCTGAATCAGATGCCCTATGCAGCTTGACTGAAGAAACTCCAGCTGTACTCGGTTGCATACCGCCTACTCAGAGTTGATCTCTGCCTGACATACAAGTCCATGTCCAACCCAGAATTGATGGACATACTCCACCTAAAGAAAACCATATCCCCTCGAGCCACACGCTCCAGGGATCTAAACCTCACCACAACAATAAATAGGATGTGCTGGAGGGATAGATTCCTGTCCCAGAGACTTCACATGCTCTGGAAGAAGATTCCAATCTACATTAGGCAGAGCTCCTCACTAACCCTCTTCAAGAGAAACCTTGATGAGTGGATGGGAAACAGAAAGTTTACCCCAGGAATCACTTCAATGGCTCTGCTGGACAGAGGCACAGGGAACTAATCTAAGGGGGTGGCGAAAGCCAACACATTCTGGCTAGACTTATAAATGCCTTCAGGCAGATAGCCTAGTACCTACCTATGAACCTATTACCCTGACAAGTCTAATATGCAATGCTATGGAATGCATCATCATGGACCTAATAAACAAAGATATAGGGTACCTCCAAACTCTGGATCCCACACAGTTTGGTTTTGTGAAGGGTAGATCATGCCTGCTCAACCTGGTTCTTTGAGTCAGTCACCAGAGCTGTGGATGAAGGCAAGATGGTTCATACAGCCTACCTTGATCTGGCCAAGGCCTTTGATGCCATTCCCCACTCAGGAATCATAGAAAAACTCACTAAGCTAGGCATCAACCCCTATATCACTAGGCGGGTTGCAAACTAGCTCACAGATAGAACCCACAGTGTGAAAGTAACTGACTCCAAGTCAGACTGTTGACCAGTCATGAGTGGAGACCCACAGGGTTCGGTCCTGGGTCCTCTTCTGTTTGGTGTATACTTCTCTGAAGTTCAGGCCAACAAGAAGGGACTCTGGCTGACAAAGTTCACAGACGATTGTAAGTTTGGAGCCATAATTAACTCCCCAAGTGATGTTGACTGGTGTCAGAACCATGGCCTTAAGCTCAGTGCCAAAAAATGTGTCTTCATCCCCTTTGGGAAAAAC